>NC_142684.1:26535000-26577500 GCF_056320005.1 Nelumbo lutea | reverse complement strand
CAGCTCCAGGAAATGCCAAATTCGGCGTTGCTCCAAGCTATGTCTTCCCGATTTTCAAGACATGGCTTGGAATACCGTTTTTTATGAAAAAATAATTCCAAACAAACGTTCATTTCCTTGGAAAACAGTTTTTCTGACATAGTGCTGATGTGGCGCAATTTTCTGGAGCAATGGCAATGATGCCAAACAGACGCTAATACTTTATCAATTTTTTTTAAATATTTTTATTTTTGACCCACGGGCTGTTTTTTTTTATTTTTTACTGTTGATTAAGTTTTGGGTTGGGGTAGTATTTGTGCACCCTTCCCCAAGCATGACCCTAGGTTCACTCCGATAAATAATATGATATAATATGTTAATATACTATTTTATTTATAATTTATATAAATATTATATAACACCTATAATACATATTATATATAATATTTTATATTATGTAATGTGTAAAATAAATGGTATACACATATTATATAATATATTATAATTAATATGTATATAAGATGTTTTTTCTCAAAAGATTAGTTTGCACATAGGAATGGCTAGGGCAGGATAGGGCAAATTAAGGGATTCCCTTTCCACATAGGGATAGGGGTGGGCCTGGGATTTTCAACTCCACCAGTTATATATGGGACAATGGCAAGGTGTAGTAATGTATTCAGGGTCGGGGACGTGGTATGCAAAAACCCATCCCGTCTTGTCCCATTCCATTGTCATTCCTAAGTCTTGGGGAGTTGGATCAAAAAGCCCATATTTCAATTATATAACCCCAAACCCCTCAAGTGATCTATCCATGAGAAGAAAAAGCTGTTTGGTTGGTCATGGACGGTCTCGGTTCACAATATTCATTGTTGTTCGAACTTCCATTATGATGATCTTGAACAGGAATGGAGTGGTGAAGTTCTCTCTTGACTCTTGCTCTTCATCGAAACAAATGTATGGAACTTCTTTTTTTCTTTTGTAGTAGCTCCATCCTATTTTTCTCACCGTTCTCAACTGTGGGTCAAGTGAGCATCTCGCACATGAACAAGGATTAAAATTTTGCAACATATCAGCCTATACGTTGCGTTTCGTTGAAAATCCGATACATGAAATTATGGTTTTCAAAACCAGACCCGATTGGACAGATAGACTGGAAAACCGGAAACCGGTCACCTGACCTGACCAGTTTTGATTTTCCCCAAAACCAGATTTTTGCCAAAAACCATTGATTTGGTCAACAAACTGTTGACCCGAGTGATTGAACCGTTTGAACCATTCAACGGTTTTGACTATTTTTTTAATTTTTTATTTTTTTGTCAAAATAGGCTGACCATTTGGTTCAAACAGTCGAACCATTCGACTTGGGAACCGAACCCCTAACCGGTTCGTTGTCTGGGTCAATTTTAAAAACCTTGCATGGAACATACAGAATCTATATGTTTCATTTATTTTCATTAGTATCGGCCGATACAATCCCAATACAATCCGATACACTGCATATATCGACCCATACAACTCGAAATTCAAATTCGAATTTAATCACTCTTAATTCAAATTTATTTTACCTCCTCTCTTAATATTAGTAACTTTTCAAATTCAAATTTAATGACTCTTAATTAGTTATCACATTTAATAACACGCTATTAAAGCTGTGGGCCATACCGAGCCATCAGTCCTTCTAATCTCTACCCAAGCCGAGCGCATTGCCGTAAGTGAGGCTGCCTTATGAATGAAGGTGTTCATTCATGAATTTGGAATTCAGCACATCACCCATTCCATTGTTGTATGACAACACTGGACCTACGGGAGGATGACAGTAAGAGGTAGCATCAGCGGAGAATGTGGTAGACCCATTGACTAAGCCACTGACATAGAAAGTGTTTATGAAACACGTGGAAAGCATGGGACTCCGGCTAGTACCTGATTGGACCTAAGTGCAAGTGGGAGCTGTTAGACAGTTTTGTATGCCCTTAGCTTCAATCAAAATTGATGTACTTTATGAGTTTATTGTAAATGAATAAAAGTGCATATTTGATTCATGTTCCCTTGGTATGTTTCTGTGTAATACCCTTAAACGGGACACTTATTGAGACTCATGTTAGTTTAGAAAGTTCACAACCAGTGGGTCGGTCTGGGGAGACCTATCCTGACAAGGCTGACACTATGGTGCCATCAAGTCGGTTGAGGTGGCTTGTCTCAGCTACCGGGTTGAGACCCCAGGCACATACAGTGTGGGATTAATTAAATCTTTGAACTGGACCAGATTTCCAGTATTGCCCTGGACCTTGGAGATTGATGGGCAAAACTGGAAAGTTACACCCGAACCCTAGACTCGATTATGATACTGCACTAGGTGTCGGATCGGGCTGTCTTTGATGTACCAATCAGTGAGATCCTTAGCGGGGGTCAAAACCTGGGTATGTTGGGACAATCCAAGAATTCATCTGAATGGATGATCATAGTGACAGGATCAGCCCCTTTGTCAGACAAAGGTAATGATCGGGGATGCACTCTCACTGTTGGAAACCAAGACTGCCGGCAGCCGATTTCAACCGTTGAAATTTGTTTTGCAAAGTATATTTTATATAAGATATAAAAGTATATACATTATGGTTTCTAAAATGTTTGCAAAAAGGTTTTAATTCCCGGGATCCATATAAGTGGAGAGTGCAACACTGTTCCTTGCAGCCGAGGGAGAGGTCCTCTCTTGTCGGGTAGTGTATGATCATTAAGGGCTGAGAGGTTAAGTGTAAGACCATTGAGGATAATACCTGATGGGCTAATCTTGCATCTGCCCACAGTCCCTGGGTGTTACAAGGTGGCTTGGCCCAGGGACCACTTAGGGTAAGTGTTGGGCCCATAGAGCCCATTCGATGGGTTTCAGGGGGTTCACTGTCTTTAACAGTGTATTCGACCAGGCCTTGTAACAAAGGCTAGGCTGAACCCATGTGGCTGATGTGTAGATCAATGCTTGGGTTGCATGCCATACAAGGAAGCCCAACTGGGAAGCAGATAGGAAGGTTAAGTGAGCACATAAGCTTCCCCGGCCTAAAGCCAATTTCGAACTGGGCTATTTATTTAGTTAATTAAAGGGGCGAATTCTGAGATGGATTAGTAGATAGGATAGGGTCTTAATCCTATCCACTCAGAGAGTCCAGATCTGAATTTAATTCAGATCTAGAAACCTCCTAATGAGATTAGGATAAAGCTAATCTAATTTGCAGATAAGATAAGGGTTTAACCTTATCAGTAGAAGAGAAGGCTGATCCAAATATGATTTGGATAAGCACCTCCTAATGGGATTAGGAGCTGATCTTTTAAGTTAACAAAAAGAAGGAGGGGGCGGCAGCCTTGAGAGAGAGACCAAGAAGAAAAATATCTGATCCTCTTTAGTGTTGAAATAAAGAAGAGGGAATTCTGCACCCTGCGAATACTCTCTTGCCTTCTCCCTATTCTTGCCGCCCTGTTTGCCAGTTCGATCTCCAGTTGTAGGAGAAGTCAAGATTGGATCTTGATCTTTGAGAAAGGATTGAGAAGGAAGCTATGCTCACGTACCATTCTACTGATTCTTGTGAAGGACAAAGTTCTTGGGGAAGAACACTGTTGATTCTGCTCCATCCTGCACTGCGCCATCTTCAGTGGGAACAGTCTTTGGATTCTTCCTTGGGCGTGAACACCTTCGTTGGGAGATATTACTTCTCCATATCAGGTATTATTCTCTCCCATTCCTTTTGGTTCAGATCTAGTTCAGTTTAAGGTTCAAGATTGATCCTTGAAAATATGATTTTCTAAATAGGGAATGTGATTCCCAGTTGAAGGGAGAAAAAAAAATTTTGAAATTTGCCCCTTATTCCACAATCTTTGGGCATCCATGGGATGGATCTCTCATCCCTTCAGGATTATGCTAAGCTCACCCTCATTAGGACTGCCTCTAGCATTATTAGGCCAACTATTGTTGCCAATAACTTTGAAATTAAACCGGTCATAATCCAAATGATACAAAATACGGTTTAATTTTGTGGTATGGTTCATGAGGATCCGAATGCCCATATTGCTAACTTCTTGAAAATCTATGACACGTTCAAACACAATGGGGTAAGTGATGATGCCATCCGGCTGAGGTTATTCCCATTTTCTTTGAAGGATAAAGCCAAGGCTTGGTTGAACTCATTACCAGCAGGATCTATAGCCACGTGGGATGAAATGGTTAGCCGATTCCTCTCTAAGTATTTTCCCCCCTCTAAAACTACAAAAATGAGGAATGATATTACTACCTTTTTCCAGCAAGAGGGGGAATCTCTCTATGAGTCCTGGGAACGTTACAAGGAGCTACTAAGGAGGGTTCCTCACCATGGCCTTCCGATTTGGTTGCAGGTGCAAACATTTTATAATGGTCTGACCGATTCAAACAAGACCATCTTAGATGTAGCAGCTGGGGGCTCCATAAACAATAAGACTCCCGAGGTTGCCCATGTACTCATCGAGGAGATGGCAGCCAATAACTACCAATGGCATTCAGAAAGGACACTAGTTAGGAAGCAGCATAGCCTTCATAATGTGGATACATACACAACTCTCTCTACACAAATAGGAGCACTTAGCAAAAAATTTGATGAGATGTAGATGGCAGCTATGCATGTACAGTATGATAAGTGTGGGGGAGGCCATAATAGCACTGAATGCCAAGTTGGCAATCAGTCTTTTCAGTCCATAGAACAAATAGACTTTGTTGGCAACTTTACAAGACAGCTAGGAAATCAGCACCATCATGCCCATAACCCCGGATGGAGAGGTCACCTAAATCATCCATGGTAGAATCAACATGCACCTAAGCCTTTCCACCAAAACTTTCATCAGCCGGAACCGAAATCTAACTTGGAGGAGTTGATGACCAAGTTCATAGCTAGTGCGGAAACTAGATTTCTGAATAATGAAAACATCGATAAGGAACTTGGAAACTCAGGTTGGGCAGCTGGCACAGATGATTTCAGAAAGGGTTCTGGGTACCTTACCTAGTAACACCGTGGTAAACCCAAGGGAGCAAGAGGCTGTTGAGAGAATTCCCAATTCAGATACTTAGTCATAAACTGTCTTACTTGCTTTCTGTTTTTATTTTTCATTGCATTTAAGGTTAGTTAGTTTTTCTTAGAATTTAATTGCATAAAGATACTAATCTCCTCTTCTAGTTTGCAAGTGATTTCTAGCAGAAGAAGTTTTCCACCAACAACATATTGTAGAATTTCAGAATGATTTTCAGGGAAGTCCTCTAAACACCTCCTATTACTTGATGATGCTCTTGCTAATTTTATTGTTACTCCCTAACACTACAAACATTGAGGACAATGTTCATCTTACGTGTGGGGGAGTGAGCCTGAGAACTAGAATTTGGGGGCTGAAGCCATGCACCTCATTCACCCCAACACACATTTGCAGGCAATGACATATCCAAGTAAACTGGAATCCCCCAAGTTCATTGCTATTTATTAGGTGATTTTTAAGAAGTAGTACAATGAGTTGAGGGAGACTGATGTACTTGTTAAGTTTTTATTCTTGTGAATAACCCAATTTGATATATGCATGAGAAAAGGGTAGCTGAATATGTCTTTCAGCATGACTAGCCCTAACTACCTTCATGTGTATGAAAGCACTTGATTTCATTATTAATGGTCAAGGAAGCTACTGCACATCTGAATTACTAACACATGAGATTCAACCCAAAATGACTCCGCTATTTTGAGTTGAATAGTAAAACTAGCATCTCAGAACATGAGTCTTTTTTTCTACCTCAAGCATGTGACCAGTATGAGATGGAGCATAAAATGCACTCACACCAAAAAAATAAAAATAAAAAATAAAAAAAGTGTGTGAGATGTAGCATAAGAAAAGTGTGAGATGGAGCATAAAATGCACTCACTCCTAGAAATAAGTAATGATGGTGACAGTTGAGGTCCAAGTGGGCATACTAAGTTGAACTCTCATTAAGATAAATTTATAGATGTGAAACTTAGTGTAATTTGATTATTAACTTTGACAATTAAGGAGCTGAATTATATATTGATTGGGAGTGAAGGATGGACTTTGATGAATATCGTATTCTCCTTTCCTTGGATCTTATATATGTTAATTGGTAATTTACAAGAAAAAGAGTTGAGCACTTACAACAGTTCCCCGACTAATCAATGCATTTCTATCTTAAAAAGTTCACTAGGTAAATAGTGAGAACAGAAGGGGGGAATGTTCAATTTATGGTTGAAGTCTTTGCTTGAGAGAAACTTCACAAGATAGCCAAGAAATTAGTACCATCATGCCCATAACCCCGGATGGAGAGGTCACCTGAATCAGCCATGGCAGAATCAACATGCACCTAAGCCTTTCCACCAAAACTTCCATCAGCCGGAACTGAAATCCAAAAACTTGATGTGTGGCTCATTGTGACACTAGCAAGTGCATTAGCCGCTCAAGTAATAGAGTAGTGAGTAGAGTATCATTTCCACGAGGACTTATGTAGCAACTAATAGTAATAAATCAGACTACTGTTATCTGATCAGTCGAAATTTAAAACTAATGAAAATTTGAAATTCTAACTACAAAGTTATTTCTAACAAATTAGACCAAACACCTTGTATGCAAGTGATGAAACAAGCTAAAGATGCATAGAAAAAATAAATTCAACAACTAGTTTTCTAAGCAACTCGAGTAGAAAGGATTCAGCCTTGGTTTGGTGATATCCCAAAGCAATGAATAGCCTCTCTCGAACGCATGTTCAATCTATGCATGAGTGATGGTCCTTATATCTCTATCAAGGATCTAATCACCATGCATGCATTCAGATCTAGCAATTCTAGGGCTTCATTTCAGCTAGATGATCATCAACTCAGCTGAATGAATACCAACCGAATTGTGCAAGTTATCTCTAACTTTGCACTCAATTCGGATCTTGATTGGCAGATTTGAAATCTTAGAGTCTTTCTCAAGCACTCTAGGAATTCCAAGAAAGATGAACAATTCGGCCAGATTGAATTAAAGCTACCTGAATTCTTTCTCAAATAATTCAGGTATTACAAGTTCATGATCTGAAATCATAGATATGATTTTATAGAATAGCAGTTCGGATCTCACCATTTCATGATCTGAATTTACAGATCTGAGATTGGAAAATAGCAATTCAGACCTTGTAAATTCATGATCTGAAATTTCAGATATGAGATTTTAGAATAGCAGTTTGGCCAACAATCCACAATTGATATTCCAAACAAGAAACTTCAAGATTGAATCTACTTTACTAGAATGAACTTTGAAAACAAATTACAAAATTGAATTTACATAATACATGCTTTGATTACAATAAGAAAGGAAAATTTGATGGAGAAATTACATAAACCTTAGCTGAATTCGATTACCAATTTGTGCAGAAATCAAGTGAGGATGAAACCTTGATCTCCAATTGCTTTCTCCCCCTTCGAATTCAGCTTCTTCTTCTCTTGAAGCTGTTTGTTCCTCCTCTCTTCTCCTCTCTTGTGCCCATCTCTCTCTTCTTCTCTCTTAGAACAAGAACTCAAGGAGAGTTTGAAATCAGGTGTTGGACCCCTTTTTCCTTGGCTCTCTTCTCCTTTTATATCCTTCTCCTCAGCCCCATTCCTCCTCTAGGTTCTCCCATCTAGAAAGTTCTCTTATCTAGAAAGTTCTCTCAGCTAGAAAGTTCTACAATGTGATTTTAGATAATTCAGGCTTGATTTTGACCACAATCCAGTCCGTTTCTATCAAAACTCAAAACATTAAAGTTCTAGAACTTTTCCTTCTCTTTCCAACTCATCTTGAATCATCTCAATTGGGGTCTGTATGAAAGAGTTATGCCCAAATTACTAAGTGATGCCGAAATTGTCCAAAATTACCCGATTAGCCTTGTTTTTCACTTAACGCCTCATTTCTCTCTTCTAGAAAGTTTCCCGCTTTTAGGCTCCTTGGGATACACTTTGGGCTGCTCTTGAGATGCTCTTGATCTACAAATGGGCCTCCTCATTACTAGGCCGAATAGGCTCCATTGGAGAGCTTCGGTTGTGTTCTCTCTTTGGGCTTTCCCAAAGAGTGCAACATGGGCTGCATGGGCCGAATGGCCCTCCTTTGACCTCTCGGCTGGGCCTTGCTCTTAGCTGGGCTGTATCACCTTCTATTTGTCCTTCTTTAGCATGGTTTTATGCTTATTTTTCCTAAACTTGTCCCCTTTGATAATTTCCTGAAATCAAGCTAAATTGGGGTAAGAATTCACACAAATCAGCATCAAAACCATGCATAAACACCAGAATTTATATGTAAATTGTGCACACATCAAACACCCCCACACTTAAGCTTTTTCTTGTCCTCAAGCAAAGACATAACCCATAAACTGATCATCCCCCCTTATTCTCACCATTTACCGGATGAATTTTTAGGAAGAGGATGCATTGAGTGGTCGGAAAACTTGTGTAAGTATTCTACTCCATTTCTATGAACTACCATTCTTATCACATATATAAGATCTAAGGAAAGGTAGAATATGAGGTTCTTCATGCTCCAACATTCACTTCCATTCATCATGCAAATCAGCACCTTGACCTCTAAAATTAACCATTACTATTAGCTTGGTTTCAAATCTGTCACTGCATCTATCTGTGTGTTAACCACAATTTTGTTGTGAGTGCATTTTATGCTCCATCTCACACAGGGCATTTTCTCTTTTTTTTTTCTTTCGGTGTGAGTGCATTTTATGCTCCATCTCACACGGGGTATTTTCTTCTTTCTTCTTTTGGTGTGAGTGCATTTTATGCTTCATCTCACACATTTTTTTTTGTTTTTTTTTTCTTTCTTTTTCAGTTATTGAACCTCATGCATTAACAGTTCAGATGTGAACTAGCTCAAATGATCATCAATTAAGTGCATTCTACACATGAGGGTAGCAAGGGTCAGTCATGCTGAAAGTTATATTCAGCTCCATTAATCTCATGCTTTGTGCTAAGTTGGATATCAATTACAAGAATAAATGCAAACACATACAGTGGTCTCCCTCAACTCACTGTATTCCCTCTTTGAATTCACCTAATAAACAACAATGATCTTAAGGGGCTTTCTAGTTTATTTGGTTATGTCATTGCAAGCATGTGTGTGTTGGGATGATTGAGGTGCATGGATACAGTTTCACTCCCCCACACTTAAGGTGAACATTGTCCTCAATGTTCCTAGTGTTAGAGAGTAACAAAAAAAAAATCCAACAATGAAGGTAATTGCATGAAAAGCATTATCAATCAATGAGAGGGGTTAGAGAACTTCCCTGAAGTTTCTTTTGAATACTACAATAGCTCTTGAGATGGGAATCTGCTAGTTGCTAAGAATCACATAAAACTACAGAGAGAGATCAGAAACTTATTTAATTAGCATCCTATATAAATACTAATTAAACTCAACTGATATGAATAAGAAAAGCAGAAACAAAAACAAGGGAGTTTATGACTAAAAATCTGAATTGGGTTGCCTCCCAACAAGTGCTTGTTTTTGGTCTAAAGCTCGACCTTCTAGTGAGGTTCTGACCGCTGGCCTAAAAACATCCACCAACCTCATCATCAATGACACTTTTTGAGCTAAAGCTGTCATGTGTTCCCGAGACACCCTCAACAACTTTTCTCTTTGCAAAGGGCTCAAATCTGTTGATATGATTACTGGTAGTGTTGATGGAAACTCTAAGAAAGCATACTCTAGAGGTGGAGGAGATTTCTTCAGCTCAAGGGAGGGTGGCTCTTGGGTTGAAGGCTTGCTTATGGGTATTGGCGGGGTATCCAAGCCATCCAACATGAGACACTCTTTCCCTTGAAAATGTGGATTGGCATTCAGGTATGCTGCCATGCCTTGCATCTTTTCATTCTCTTCCCTTGCAGCTACTCCCTTTTGTATGCAAAGCTCAAGGGTGTTGGCCAACCTACTAACCTTGTTTTCAGCCCTTTCCTTCTCCTTCACTTCAGTACTCCTTGGTAGAGTGCCCGGTATGCTTGCTGAAATCAATTGTGCCAACTACCTGACTTGCTTGTCCAAGTTCTTTATTGTTGCTTCGTTATTCTGAAATCTGGTTTCAGCACTAGCCATGAACTTGGTCATCAGCTCGTCTAGGTTAGATTTCTATTCTGGTTAATAGAAGTTTTGGGGGAAGGGCTTTGGCACATGCTGATTTGGCCATGACTGATTCAGGTATCCTCCCCATCCGGGGTTAAAGGCACAAGGGTATTGACTGTATTGCTGCCTTGGAAAGTGGCCAACAAAGTTTACCTGTTTTGGAGGCTGCATAAACTGATTGCCAACTTGGCATGCAGTGCTGATGTGGCCTCCCCCACACCAATCACAAGTCATGGACTGCACATGCATGGCTTCCATCTGCATTTCATTTATTTTCCTACTGATTGCACCTATTTGTGTAGATAAAGTTGTATATGTGTTCACATTGTGAAGACCTTGCTGCCTTCTAACTTGTGCTCTTTTGGAATGCCATTGATGGTTGGTTGCTGTCATCTCCTTTATCAAAATAGTAAAGAAACTATTGTACACTAATCAAGGAATGTAAGCTATCAAACAAGCAACAATCCTAAAAAAGAGGAACTATTAAACATTAGGAGAGTAGAAATCTACAAAGCAAGGAAAGTTGAATGCTACCTAACAAGAAAAACTTCAAGAAAAAGAACAATCAGCCGGCTGAAAACTAATATAGACAGATCTAAAATCTGATATACAAGACTGAAATCAAGAAGATTGCATGCTACCAATCTGATATAGAAGATTGAAACAAGAATAACAGCCTAAGATTTCTAATTTCAGCAATGAAGAGTAATTTACACAGATCTGAACTATAAGAATTTTATAAAGTACATTGAACTACAAATCAGCTATACTGCCAAGGCCAAAACAGCAACCAAAGTCTAAAAAGAAAAGCAGCCTATAAAGTTCTATCAAATCAGCAATCTATCAACTCAGGCCAAAAGTCAAAAAGGCATAAAACAATGTATACAGATCCGAACTACTACACTAAAGTCAATATACAGAACTCAAATCAGTTAACTACTGAAACTAGAACTGCTATATTTTCTTTTCTTTTTCTTTTTTTTCTAGTGTGCTTAGATCTGGTTTTTGATTTCAGCATTGAAATCTACTATGTACAGATCTGAACTCCCCTGTTTTTATGAGCTATATAGACCCAATAACCAGCTAAACTAGCAGCACTAAAACAGTAATCAAAACTAAACAAATCAACAATAGAAAAAAAATAGAGTACTAATATCAGTAATGAAGAATACTATATGCAGATTTGTACAAAACTGAAATCAACAAACAGTTAAAGAAATCAGCAATGAAGATCAAAAGATATATTTTTTTTTTCAGTGAGCTCAGATCTGATTTTTTATTTCCATAGTGATAGTTAATATATGTAGATTTGAACTAAAACAGCTGCAAAGAACCAAGCAAATCAGTCATAGGAAGATACAAATCTGAACTACACCACAGAAATCAGAAAACACAGATCTGAAACCTACTTTAAATCAGAATTATATCAAATCTATTAAATCATAAATGGAAGCTATAACAGCAGAGAACCAGATCTGAAATCTGTCAACTCATCCAAGTAACCTATAGAATTAATAAACTATATTCTACAGCAACCTAACCTATACGCATTCAGTAAGGGGAAAGAAGAAAAGTCTGAAACTACTGAAACTAGTTAGATCCGAACTAGGCAAAGTAGTAATAGGAAAATTCAGATCTGAATCATACTACAGATATCGGAAAATACAGATCTGAATCCTACTACAATGGAAAGAGAATTCAGATTAACCATTGCAGAACTAAAAGAAATGATTACCTAAATTAGTAATTGAGTGTGTGCAGATCTTAAGAACTACATCTACCAGCTACACTACTGAATTAGAACAGCTATGCATGTTTTATTTTTTATTTTTTTGTGTTCAAATCTGAATTCTGATTTCAACAATGAAAAGTAATGTATACAGATCTGAACTACACCCTTTTTATCAAATATGCAGGACTAAAATGCATACTACTGAAACTAGAAAAGCAGACTTAAAATTTTTTTCTTGTGTGCTCAAATCTGCATTCTGATTTTAGCAATGACAGTGAATGTATGCAGATCTGAAGTACACAGTTTTTTTGAAGTATACAAAACAAAAGAAAACACAACTCCATTACTGAAAGTAGAACATTATTTTATGAAATATGCAAGACTATACTACTGAGACTAAAACGGCAATCATCAATGAAGATCAGAAATCATTTTTTTTTCAGTGTGCTCAGATCTGATTTTTTTATTTTAGCCATGACAGTTAATGTATACAGATCTGATCCACACTATTTTATGAAATATGCAAACTAGAATGTAGCTCTACTACTAAGACTAAATAAGCAATCGAAGATGAAGTAGATCATCAATGGAAGGAGTTTCATGCATACTAATCTGAACTATAATGCACAGAATTGAAAATCATATTAACAGTGGCTAATAGTTCCTAATATTGATACAACAAGTCCCCGACAACGACGCCAAAAACTTGGTGTGTGGCTCATTGTGACACTAGCAAGTGCACTAGCCGCTCAGGTAATAGAGTAGTGAGTAGAGTATCGTTCCCACGATGACTTATGTAGCAACTACTAGTAATAAATCAGTTTACTATTATCTGATTAGCCGAAATGTAAAACTAATGAAAATTTGAAATTCTAA
Source organism: Nelumbo lutea (assembly GCF_056320005.1). Lineage (NCBI taxonomy): Eukaryota > Viridiplantae > Streptophyta > Magnoliopsida > Proteales > Nelumbonaceae > Nelumbo > Nelumbo lutea. Next base: position 26,564,776 of record NC_142684.1, on the reverse strand, counting down.
CTACAAAGTTATTTCTAACACATTGGATCAAACACCTTATATGCAAGTGAGAAGACAAGCTAAAGATGCATAGAAAAAATAAATTCAGCAACTAATTTTCTAGACAATTCGAGTAGAATAGGATTCAGCCTTGGTTTGATGAAATCCCAAAGCAATGAATAGCCTCTCTTGAATGCATGTTCAATTTATGCATGAATGATGGTCCTTGTGGATCATGACCATTCCAATATTACATATACAATTGCGGTTCTAGACAGTTATTTCCATTTGTATAATGAATCTGGAGTTGTACCAAGTTCCGCATCGTGATGCTTCATTATGAGGAAGATCATGTGAACTTTTAACCTAACTGAGCCGGTGGGCCCCGTTGAGGACTCGGAATTGGAAACTCTAGAATCGGCCCATTTCCAATCCACCGACCGCTGCGAGCCTGCGACCATTTGTGGCGTTTTCCGTAAATATTAACAAATTGGGGGACAAAGTTGTATTATAGAAAGTAAAAACAAATCAGCCGAAATCAAAAGTATAAGAAGCAGAAAATGAGAAAAGGGCATGCAAATCACGTCCACGTCATCACTCATCAGGGGCATTTACGACATTACGTAACAAGTCAAGGAAATTCCCGTCAAAACAAAGAAAAAGAAAGCTGACCAGTGACCACTTTTCCTTCTCGTCGACTGCTTTGCTTTGCCTCCCTCCTCTCTCTCTCTCTGCTACTTTGCGTCTCTGCAACTACGTCTAAAGAATCTCTCTCAGAATAAACGAAGGAAGATTGAAGAAAGTAGAAACCCTAATCCTAATAATAAATGAATAAGGAGATGACAAGAAACGGGGACCGATGAGGAGTCACAATGGGGAATCGGATTTGCAGGAAGAGTACGGTGGAGGAGCGGTTCACGAGGCCGCAGCGACTCGTTCGGAACCCGTCCAAGGTCGACTACAAGAAGCTCCGAAGCTCATTCTCTCCCAGAAGTTAGCACCTTGCTTTGATGGCGTCGAGGATTCTGATAATAATCCTGATCTCGAAGAATGCCCGATTTGTTTCTTCGTAATAACTCTCCTATACCGGTTCTCTGTCTTTGTAATATCATGCTTTTCAGTCTCTTTTTTCTTGGTTTTTTGATGTTTGTTCTTGGGTTTCCTCAGTATTATCCGAGTTTGAATCGGTCGAGATGTTGTATGAAGGGTATTTGCACCGGTATGCTACATTAGTCTTTCTTTTTTCGGATTTTTGTGAACCAGAGGTTTCGAGCTCCAAATGAATTTTATTTCTAATTGGGTTGTTTCTTTAATTGGTTTCATTGCAGAGTGTTTTTTGCAGATGAGGCCTTACAATGCTATGAGTTCAGTTCAGTATCCTCCTTAAGACGCGATTACTTGGACTATATTTATTTATCTATCAATTGATATTCTGTGGATTGGGGTTGGTTCTTTCATATACATCATTTATTTGATTCTCTTGGTTCTTTCTTCCTTAATTGAACTGTTTCTGTATTTCAATTACTGTATTTTTCCTTTTTTTTCCCCATTTCTTTTCTTCTCTATTAGTCGTGAAAGATTCTTATTTTTTTTAAGATAAAGTAAAAATTTTATTAAACAAAAGAAGGTACAAGGAAAGGTGATAAACAATCACCCGAGGAAAGGTGAAAGGTTCTTATTGGATTTAGTTATTATGAGAATAGGGGCTGATACTCCTATGCTGATTGCTGAATAAGCTGGAAAGTTGCTGATAATCTAGCAGAACTGAAAAGCTAGGGAATTGAGGGATTCCAAGTAAATTTCCATGGACTGTATTACCATTTTCTTGGACCATGAGTTTAAATAAGTAGTTAGTAACCATAAGAAACTCTGAATTTACTCATATATGACCATTATTACATCAATTTCAATACTAAAAGCAATGAATAGCAAAACGAGCTGGGATGAACATGACCCTATTTTCATCAATTTCAATACAAACTGCCCATTAAACCATGAAATGGAAACAAAGTTATCTACTAATTTGATTGAACACATAGACAAGGATTTTAGTCCACAAAACAGTGCATTATGGAATTTCATGTGGCTCCTTAAAAGCGTTATCAAATACAAATATGTCTTATTTCACCTCCTACTTTGAAGTTTTCAGTCTGAGAGCACATTGAATCATTTCTACTCAACGAGTCAATGTAGCATCCTCATGCCCAATTTGCCCATTAACATCTAGTAATGATTGTAACTGTCTTTCTTTTATTCATTTTATCTTTTCAATGTTAGGAAGCTACATCTTTCTTCTATCAAAAAAAAAAACAAATAATTCATTAAGCTTTTTTAAATTGTAACCTTAGCTAATAAAAGGTGCCCATTTTGTAAAACTACAAGCTATTTTGTTGAGTACCGAGGTGCCAGGACACAGGAAGAAGAAGACCTAGATTTAATCACCATGCATGCATTCAGATCTAGCAATTCTAAGGCTTCATTTCAGCTGGATGATCGTCAACTTAGCTGAATGAACAACAACCAAATTGTGCAAGTTATCTCTAACCTTGCACTCAATTCGGATCTTGATTGGCAGATCTGAAATCCTAAAATATTTCTTAAGCACTCTAGGAATTCCAAGAAAGATGAACAATTCGGCCAGATTGAATTAAAGCTACCTGGATTCTTTCTCAAGTAATTCAGGTATTACAAGTTCATGATCTGAAACCACAGATCTGATTTTATAGAATAGCAGTTAGGATCTCATTATTTCATGATCTGAATTTACAAATCTGAGATTGGAAAATAGCAATTCAGGCCTTGTAAATTCATGATCTGAAATTTCAGATATGAGATTTCAGAATAGCAGATCGGCCAACAATCCACAATTGATATTCCAAACAAGAAACTTCAAGATTGAATCTACTTTACTCGAATGAACTTAGAAAACAAATTATAGAATTGAATTTAGCTTACCAATTTGTGTAGAAATCAAGTGAGGGCGAAACCTTGATCTCCAATTGCTTTCTCCCCCTTCGAATTTAGCTTCTTCTTCTCTTGAAGCTGCTTGTTCTTCCTCTCTTCTCCTCTCTTGCGCCTATCTCTCTCTCTTCTTCTCTCTTAGACAAGAGCTCAAGGAGAGTTTGAAATCAGATGTTGGACCCTTTTTCCCCCTCTAGAGGCCTCCTTATATAGGTTTTCAAGGAAGATCTTGCCTCTTCTTGAAGTCTCTAGAATTGGGTGTATTACACCCCTCTTGAACCTTCTAGAGTGCTCCCTCCTCTTCAAGAAACTTCTAGGAGTTGCCACCCCTAGCTCCCTTTGGGTGGCTATTTGGGCTACAACTTAGCTTGCTTTTGAGCCCATGTAGGCTGCACTCTAGGCTGTTCTTTGGGCTAAAAATGGGATGGGCCAAAATTTCCTTCTTGTTAGGCTTCTTCCCTTAGGTTTTCCGAAGAGTTAGCTTGCACTACTTGAGCTAAATGAAACTCCCTTGCTCTCAAGGCTGAGTTGGGCTGAACTTGATAAATTTTGGGCTTTCTTTTCTTGCTTTTTCCTTCTTTTTCTTGAATTGGATGCCCCTGAATTTTTTATTGCAATTAAGATAAAATAGGGCAAAATTTAATTAAACCAGCATAAAATTTCATGCAAAAACCTCATAAAATATAGATAAATTGTAGGTTCATCAAATACCCCAACACACATTTGCAGGCAATGACATATCCAAGTAAACTGGAACCCCCCAAGATCATTGCTATTTATTAGGTGATTTTTAAGAAGTAGTACAATGAGTTGAGAGATACTAATGTACTTGTTAAGTTTTTATTCTTGTGAATAACCCAGTTTGATATATGCATGAGAAAAGGGGAGATGAATATGTCTTTCAGCATGACTAGCCCTAACTATCTTCATGTGTATGAAAGCATTTGATTTCATTGTTAATGGTCAAGGAAGCTACTGCACATCTGAATTACTGATACATGAGATTCAACCCAAAATGACTCTACTATTTTGAGTTGAATAGTAAAACTAGCAACTCAGAACACGAGTCTTTTTTTCTACCTCAAGCATGTGACCAGTATGAGATGGAGCATAAAATGCACTCACACTAAAAAATTAAAAAATAAAAAATAAAAAATAAAAAAAGTGTGTGAGATGGAGCATAAAATGCACTCACACCTAGAAATAAGTAATGATGGTGACAGTTGATGTCCAAGTGGGCATACTAAGTTGAACTCTCATTAAGATAAATTTATAGATGTGAAACTTACTGTAATTTGATTATTAACTTTGACAATTAAGGAGCTGAATTATATATTGACTGGGAGTGAAGGCTAGACTTTGATGAAATTCGTATTCTCCTTTCCTTGGATCTTATATATGTTAATTGGTAATTTACAAGAAAAAGAGTTGAGCACTTACAACAGTTCCCCAACTAGTCAATGGATTTCTATCTTAAAAAGTTCACTAGGTAAATAGTGAGAATAGAAGGGGGGGATGTTCAGTTTATGGCAGCAGTCTTTGCTTGAGGACAAGCAAAAGCTTAAGTGTGGGGGTATTTGATGAACTTACAATTTATCTATATTTTATGAGGTTTTTGCATGAAATTTTATGCTGGTTTAATTAAATTTTTCCCTATTTTTAGCTTAATTGCAATAAAGATTTTAGGGGCAACCAACTCAACAAAAAGAAGGCAAAAGCAAGAAAAGAAAGCCCAAAATTTATCAAGTTCAGCCCAGCCCAACCTTGAGAGCAAGGGAGTTTCATTCGGCCCAAGTAGTGCAAGTTAACTCTTTGAAAAACCCAAGGGAAAAAGCCTAGCAAGAAGGAAATTTTGGCCCAGCCCATTTTCAGCCCAAAGAATAGCCTAGAGTGTAGCCTACATGTGCTCAAAAGCAAGCTAAGTTGCAGCCCAAATAGCCACCCAAAGGGAGCTAGGGGCGGTAACTCCTAAAATTTTCTTGAAAAAAAGGAGGGAGCACTCTAGAAGGTTCATGAGGGGTGTAATACATCAAATTCCAAAGACTTCAAGAAGAGGCAAGAGCTTCCTTGAAAGCCTATATAAGGAGGCCTCTAGAGGGGGAAAGGGGGTCCAACACCTGATTTCAAACTCTCATTGAGTTCTCGTTCTAAGAGAGAAGAAGAGAGAGATAGGCGCAAGAGAGGAGAAGAGAAGAGGAACAAGCAGCTTCAAGAGAAGAAGAAGCTGAATTCGAAGGGGGGAAAATTAATTGGAGATCAAGGTTTCATCCTCCCTTGATTTCTGCACAAATTGATAATCGAATTCAGCTAAGATTTATGTAATTTCTCCATCAAATTTTCCTTTCTTGCTGTAATCAAAGCATGTATTATGCAATTTCAATTCTATAATTTATTTTTTAAGTTCATTCGAGTAAAGTAGATTCAATCTTGAAGTTTCTTGTTTGGAATATCAATTGTGGATTGTTGGCCGAACTGGTATTCTGAAATCTCAGATCTGAAATTTCAGATCATGAATTTACAAGGTCTGGATTGCTATTTCCAATCTCAAATCTGTAAATTCAGACAATGAAATAGTGAGATCCGAACTGCTATTCTATAAAATCAGATCTGTGATTTCAGATCATGAACTTGTAATACCTGAATTACTTGAGAAAGAATTCAGGTAGCTTTAATTCAATCTGGCCGAATTGTTCCTCTTTCTTAGAATTCCTAGAGTGCTTGAGAAAGACTTTAAGAATTTAGATCTTCCAATCAATAGCTGAATTGAGTGCAAGGTTAGAGATAACTTGCACAATTCGGTTGGTGTTCATTCAGCTGAGTTGATGATCATCCAGCTGAAATGAAGCCCTAGAATTGCTAGATCTGATTGCATGCATGGTGATTAGATCCTTGATAGAGATATAAGGACCATCACTCATGCATAGATTGAACATGCGCTCGAGAGAGGCTGTTCATTGCTTTGGGATTTCACCAAACCAAGGCTGAATCCTATTCTACTTGAATTGCCTATAAATCTAGTTGGTAAATTTATTTTTCTATGCATCTTTAGTTTGTCTCCTCACTTGCATACAAGGTGTTTGGTCCAATGTGTTAGAAATAACTTTGTAGTTAGAATTTTAGATTTTCATTAGTTTTACATTTCGGCTGATCAGATAACAGTAGACTGATTTATTACTAGTAGTTGCTACATAAGTCCTCATGGGAACGATACTCTACTCACTACTCTATTACTTGAGTGACTAGTGCACTTGCTAGTGTAACAACGAGCCACACATCAGAACTCTACCCCAATTAGCTTAGACAAAACTCTTACTTCACATCCCAAGCTGCTCTAGTTTTCATCCTCTCACATCCAAGGTCTTCCCCATTCACTCTCCAACATCCCTCGAGTTCCCCCATACCGGTATTACAATCGTAGATCCCCTAGGTTATATTTTGAAGCATGAAGCATTCCCAAAGTAACGACAATGCAAAAGAAAAGTTACCATCATCCAGCACGTTCTCCACCACTTGGGCCACATTCCTTAACACTATAATGACTCTAGATCTTTCAAGGATTGAACCAAAGATTTAATTCCTTCTGTGCAATAAACTGAAGAGAGTAACTAGAGTGGTTATGGGGTCCAAAGCTTGCTGAAATGGACCATGAAGAATTCAATCATGATCTACACCCATGTTTAGGACTAAAAATATATGATGTAAAAAAATAAAATAATGTAAATAAATAAAGCTCGAAGGGGGGGGCAGATTTGACAACTGGCCCACTCTACATAAATTCAAATTTAAGTTGTTCTGATTATGGGGGAAATTAAGCAACCACCCAACATATGAAGAGTGGCGAAGTTGTTCTAACCTCCCCACCCCATAACTGCCTCCCTCTATATAAGGGGGAGAAAAGAAGAAAATTGGCCTAGCAGATTGAGAGAAGGGAGAAGAGAAAGAGATAAGAAAGAGAAAGAAAAAAAAAAGAGAAGAGAGAGGAAGAGAAGAAATAGAGGAGGAAATTAGTAGTCGGGTGATTGAGTTGATTAAGGATAACCATACACAGGTATAGATTTTATCTTCTTCTTATACTCCTTAAAAATTTTATCTATTGCAATCTTTATCTTATTCTCTCTCTCTCTGTCTCTAGAGTTCTGTTAGAACTCGACATCTTATTTCAATTTATATATTGAAAGAGATTAATAGTTAGAGACTAACTATTGTTATGTTCGGTGGATCTTATCCACCTCAAAAGAACTTTAATATAATGGATAAAAGACACATCTTTGAGTCCCACGGTCAGTGGATTTTATCCACTTAAAAAGGGGATAGGTGTGCTGGTTTTCCACCTGTAACAGCACATGTTGCCACTTGCTACTGACAATATTTTTTGGGACCCACTATTTCAATTTGCTGTCAAATGTTATAGAGGGACCCACAATATCTTATCCAGAAGATAAATTATATTACCATCTGAATTAGTTAGAACTCAATCGGTGGATCCTATCCACCTCAATCAAAGAACATACAATTTGACCCCACCATTGACAGTTGTGAACTGTCCTGAGTTGGTGGCCTCTATCAAATTACCTTGCAACAGTAGATCACAATGTTGTAATCGGTGGATCCTGTTCACCACATTCAAAGCTAAATATAAATTGATTGGGGGTCGTCACCCACTGTTGAAATCAACATAGTAGACCCACTATTATAATTGCTGGTTTGGTAGGTCTCATCCACTATAAATCCAAATAAGATTTAATAATTAGATTATAATATTCGATGGATTTTATCCATCTCAAAGAAAAATTAGCAGTGAATAATCCATTGTTACAAAATTCTAAATTGTTTTATTTTGGGTTGGAGGATCCCACTCACTATATACAAAAGTGGGCCATGCCCACTATCAGATCAACAACATAGTGGGTCCTACTGTCAGATTAGTATAGTGGGTCCCACTGTTAGAATATTTAAGCTTCAAATATTAAAGTGGGCCATACCCACTATTTAATGAATATAGTGGGTCCCACTTATTAGTGGGGCCAACTATTAAAATATTCAAGTTTAAAATGTCAAAGTGGGCTATGCCCACTATCAAATCAACACAGTGGGTCCCACTTGTCAATGGGGCCCACTATTAAAATATTTAAATTCAAAACAGGGTCCCATCTATTAACGGGGCCTACCTGGCAAAATATTTAAGTTTTAAATCTTAAAATGGGCAATGCCCACTAACAAATCAACCTAGTAGGTCCCACCTATCAGCGGGGCCCACTATCAAAATATTTAAGTTTAAAACTTTAAAGTGGGCCATGTCCACTATCAAATCAAACTAGTGGGTCCCACCTGTTAGCGAGGCCCACCGTTAAAATATTTAAGTTATAAAATCTTAAAGTGGGCCACACCCACTAACAAATCAAACTAGTGGGTCCCACCTATTCGTGGGGGCCACCGTTAAAATATTTAAGTTTTAAATCTTAAAGTGGGCCACGCCCACTAACAAATTAACCTAGTGGGTCCCATCTATCAATAGGGCCCACTGTCAAAATATTTAAGTTTAAACGTTAAAGTGGGCCATGCCAATTATCAAATCAAATTAGTGGATCCCCCTAATCAGTGGGCCCACTACCAAAATTTTTAAGTTCAAAACATCAAAGTGGGCTATGCCCATTGTCAAATCAAACTAGTGGGTCCCACCTATCAGTGGGACCCACTGTCAAAAATTTTAAGTTTAAAACATTAAGGTGGGTTATGCTCACAAGTAATTTAGTATATTGGATACCAGTTCTTACTAATTAACGGGATTCATTGTTAAGATTTATAAGTTTAAATACATAGGTACCTAATGGTGTAGGGGTCCTATGACCTATCTACCAATTGTGGAGCCCACACATGGGTATAACCCGCTAAGAGTCCAAGATGATGGGACTACTTATACCTGTTATTGGGTTTAATCCTTACAAATTAGCTCTTTCATGTAGTGGGACCCACTGTCAAAAAATTTAAGTTTAAAACATTAAGGTGGGTTATGCTCACAAGTAATTTAGTATATTGGATACCAGTTCTTACTAATTAACGGGATTCATTGTTAAGATTTATAAGTTTAAATACATAGGTACCTAATGGTGTAGGGGTCCTATGACCTATCTACCAATTGTGGAGCCCACACATGGGTATAACCCGCTAAGAGTCCAAGATGATGGGACTACTTATACCTGTTATTGGGTTTAATCCTTACAAATTAGCTCTTTCATGTAAAATCAAAATCAAAGGGTATTTCCTTCAAGGAATATAATTAAGGGGTTTTAGTAGACATAGTGCATACTTATACACCCTGAAGAGGGAAACCCTAATTCTATTCAAGTTCTTTTTTTATGAATTATGATCAAAACAACCCATAAGCATCATATCTTAGGTCTGTTTTTGTCTTCATTTCATAAGTTTTTAAATCCATTTTATTCATTTCTCTCATAATCTCTAATGTGATATCATTTGTTTATTCTTCTTATTTTTTTTTACTTATATTACATGTCTAATTTGCTATTGTAGGTATGCACAGCTCACCCAGACCTTCAAAGAACACTTAGGCACCAAGAGTAACACCATAGAAGCACTTATGGACAGCTTGCAATCAACCCCTACATTGTGATGAACTCGTGGCACATCGCCACCTTTGCAATGAACATGCAACGCAGTAAGCAGAACCACGATAAACCCATGGTCCACCGAGTCTAGCCAACACCCAAACCTAAATAAACCTCAGGAAGACCCAGCCAAGAGATCCAAGCACACCTAAGTATGCGATGAGGCCACACCTGCTACGACACGCGATGAACTCATAACCCGCAAGCCCACTCTGGACGACGGGTTAGAGAAAATAGTAAGTCAAGCTCACGGCAAGGCTCGTGTGTGCCCTAACACACAAACCCATGACAGCAAAGGGCTCTGCTGACTGCCATGTGGAATTGATGAAGCACCAACTACCAAACGGTGGTGTCACTATCACCACATAGGATTAGTTATGATGCGCAAAAAAATAGTAGCACATGTGAGTAATGAAGAATCTCAAGGATAAGAAAAGCTGATCCTTAAGAAAATCATCATGAGACACGTGGCAATACCCCAGTAGTGCATCTATTAATTGATAGCAAATCAAATATTCCCCTTCCCTGATATAGAGCGAATATCCTCATTTCTTGCCTTTTAGGATCTCGAGACCTCCCCCATAAATAGAGATCCTCCTCACACTAGAAATCATCAAATCCCAAGCATTCATCACCAAGTACTCTCGAGTATGCCCTAACTCCCCATTGTGCAACCCCGACCTAAGACCCTTGTCATTTTCCTCTTGCAAACGTTCTTTTGTCTTTCAAAGAGACCACTCCTCACCTCAGCCTTACACCCTCGCCCACAGTAGAATCTCTGGTTGGCGTCTTTGATCACAGAGAATGGCCTCGAGAAAATCAACCTCAATACCATCCTCGAGGAATAGAGCAATGTTCAGGAAAACACCTAGAGTTGAAAATCTCCCTAAGATGGAAACACCCATCCAAGCTGATATCGAGATCTTGTCAAACAAGGTCTACGGGGTATGGCTTCTCTTCCAATTTCCGAAGAGCGGATCAAAAAAATTGAGCAAAGCATTGAGGAAACAAGGAGTGCTTTCTAGATCCTGCTCAACCAACTAGCCCAAGCTGAGCAGACCCCTGCCGCCACTCTCCCTAGCGTCCCGAATCCTAACCCTAACCCTAGTCTTCATGCTTCCAACACCATGCATACCATCCCGGAACAACCCCATAGAGCCAATCCCACCCTTACCCAAGCAACCTCTCTGCCTACTCACCAGTTTCATACCTTACCCTACACTGACCCAATAGTAGATACCCCTCTCTGTAGAGATGAACTAAGGGAATATGTCTAGGGACTGGTGGTTGAAAGTCACAACCGGGCCTAGGACTCGAAGGTCTTACAAAAACCTTATTCTGATGATATCCTATACAAGCCTTACCCTGCTAGGTACACTTCTCCCCAGCAATGGCCTTAGTACGACAGACAGAGGGGCAGCCCACAAGAACACATCAACAAGTTTGAAGATTCCTCCGTCCTCGATGGAGACCTCAAAGTACATGAGTTCTTGAAGTTGTTGACTGGCCCAACATACACATGGTTCGTGAGTCTCACCCCTAGGAGTATCGATTCATGGGGTGAGTTAGCCAAGAAATTCCTATTGAAATAGTTCACCTTGGAAAGGAAACTAAAGATGACCGATCTGTAGAACATGGAGCAAGGACCAAGAGAAGACCTCCTAGCCTACGTCATGAGATTCCAGAAGCTCACTCATTCTGTCTTCGATGAACATGCCATTGAAAAGTGCTTTGTTGAACAGTGTGTTCAAGGTATGCACCCTACATATAGAATCGGCATCGAAAACATCGAAGTCAAAACCTTTAGCCAGCTCTAGAGATGCACAAAGAGGACGGTGCGAACCGTCAAAGACACGTCCCCATACAACAGGAATGAAGCATATGCGGTTGATAGGAGACATAGAAACAATGGAGGAACCAGACAGGGACCATACCAGAGAGGTAACGCCCAAGGAAAAAGAGATGCACCACCACCTCCTCCATTCCTCTATAATAGATAAGAGGTAATTATGATTATGAACAAGTTAGTAGAAGGCAGGGTCATCAGCCTACCACTGCCACCACCAGGAGTAGACCCAAAAAGAGATAAGTGCGGTGGTAGATGGTGCAATTACCACTAGACACCGCACCATGAGCTGATGGACTATTTCACCCTAAGAAGGATATTTGCACAGAGGATAAAGTTGGATCAATTTGTAACAAAGGAGCCAGCCTACGTAGAAACCGACCCCCTGCCAGCCCAAACCCAAGGAGGTAGAGTTAACATAGTCAGGGCAACTGGGCAATACCAAGCTGACGCTCTGATAGAAAATCTAGAATAGAGCAAAGAACTATGCCAATTCTTCACTAAATAGGGAACCAACACAAAAACACAGAAGTTGGCCATCAGGGCATTATCAGAAGTGTTCTGGTACCCCTTGCAACCTTATAGCCGTGATCGTAGCAATGTGGAATTCATGATAGACGACATGCCAATTGCTGATCCCCTTCACAACTGGCCTTTGTATATCATGGCAAAGATAGGGGTATGGCATGTGCAGACTGATGGCCCACCCAGGAAGTTTTGTAAACCTTATTCCAGTCCAAACATTGGAGTTGTTGAATATCTGAAAGGAGCACATCAAAGGGCTGCCGTTAGAGGTAACAGATTTCTACGGTAACCCATCGGTTACCAAGGGGTCCATAGAGCTAAAGGTCGTGATCAAGCCATTTAGCATAATGCAAGAGTTCCAGGTAGTCCGAGGAAAGACTATCTATCATGCACTCTTGGGGCGACCACTGATACACAATCTAGCCCTTGTCCCTTCACGGAGTTGGTAGAGGACGGTAAAACAAGGATAGCCAAAGTTGATAGGACAAAGTTGCCACACCCACCTGAGAATGAACCCATAGGGATGTCGGAACATCGAAAGAGAAGCAGATGTGTGTGGGTGACAGGAGACAACAAGAAGGAATACTACACCATCATCGAGGACCATGAGAACGACGGACCTCCCACGGCTAAAAAGGTCATCCTTGAGGTATGATTTTATAAATTGCTTAGCGTAACCTTATCGCAGCATGAACTGAAAGTGAAATTTCTTTTTTAAAAAGGGGGTTCAACCTCCATCTATTACTGATGTTTTTTTTTTAAGAAAATGGCACATATGTTTGCTACAAAGTCATTACATTTTCTAACTAAAGACTCTAAGTAATGTTTCAACCAGCACTATTTCACTACATCATAAATTGATATTGCTACGATCATACCATCAATCAATGATTCAACCATTGAATTGGACATAAAGGTACAACATTCAAACCACAGACCTATATAAACATAAACTCCCCAAGACTCAAGGCAAATAATATTTTAGACAACTTTAGGAATCGAAAGAAGATGTACTGGAATACTGTGATGAGGTTAGACTAACGCCAAAGTGCATGACAGACTCCATCGACACAGTACATCGAAAGAAGATGTACTGGAATACTGTGATGAGGTTAGACTAACGCCAAAGTGCATGACAGACTCCATCGACACAGTTGAGGAACCATTGGAAGAGATCGACTTAGCAGCCAACGGATCCAGAAAATGATCCTTATACATATCTGCCAAATTACGGACTCCATGATAGATTCCGCCACTGGCTGCATCTACCATACTTCTATCCATGGGATGAAGCCCTTCATAGAAGTATTGGATCAAAAGTTGTTCGGGTATTTGGTGGTGTGGACAGCTAGCAACAAGTTGTTTAAACCTTTCCCAATATTCATATAGCATCTCACCACCAAATTGCCGAACTCCACATATGGCTTTTCTTATATTTGCAGCCCGAAATGCAGGAAAATATTTGTCTAAAAATATCCTATTCATCTCATCCCATGTGCGTATTGAACTGGGAGGAAGAATATACAACCAATCTTTCACTTTATCACGTAAAGTAAATGGAAAGGCTATGAGTTTCACCTGATTCTCGGTCATACCGTGGAGTTTCATGCTTGAACAGATGACATGGAATTCCTTTAGATGCTTATGAGGGTTCTCACCTGGAAAACCATGAAATAGAGGCAATAATTGTATCAAACCAGATTTCAATTCAAAACCTACCTCAAGATTGGGATACGTGATGCATAGGGGCTGTTGGTTCAACAGTGGTGCAGCTAACTCTCTCAACGTCCTCTCTCTGTCAACCATTCTTTCTTCTCCTTCAAAGATGGGTAGATCACAGATGAGTAAATCACAATCTGAGTTCACCCTTTTAGGTGAACGATCCTTCCTTTGTTTCGCCTCCTTCCTTAAACGACAGGTGGTCCTCTCAATTTTGGGGTTGTACTCAAGTTCACCTCATTGAGAAGCATGAGTCATAAAACAAGAAGGTTAACAAAAAGAAGGTAATAGCTATGAAATTAAAGTTGCTCCCCAACAGTGGTGCCAAAATTTTGACGGGTTGTCGAAGCCCTCAAAAATAATACTAGTCCCACAATAAAATATTTGTAGCAAAAGTAGTACTAGGTCGAATCCCACAAGGAGCTAGACAATAATCTCTTAGCCGAATGAATAATATAACTGAGTGGGAAAATAAAATAACTAAAATTAGAAGAATAAGAAAGCAATAGCGAACTAAACAAACAAGAGAAATTCAGTCTTACTGAATTCTGGTTCAAGGGTTCGGGTTGAATCGATTGGCCATCGATCCTAGGTAAATTTCAGCATTCTTGCCATTCAAGCATTTAACCTTAGATTTATTAGGATAGCCATAATAAACCTTGTTGTTTTCCTAATTCAGTTGACCAAACCCAACATTCGATCAACACTTATCACCACTCGACTGGGTACTAGGGGTGTTCACGGGTCGGGTTTGGTCGATTTATTGGGGTTTTCCCAACCGACCCGACCTGGTCAGGTTACCTGAGGTGGAAACTGAAACTGATCCATTGATAGGCGAAACCGACCTGGTCGATTTGAGTCGGGTTGGGTCGGTTTCGGTTGGTTTCGGTTTTGCTCCTGTACAAAAGGACACCTAATTGAATTCTAATTGTAATTGCCTAATGGGTTGCCTATTTAGTGTAAAAGATTATAGAAAGTTAGAAACTAGGATAGATTGCCTATTCTAATTGTAAATGCCTAATGGGCCTTCTAGTTCTAGTAGAAGGCTAGTTATAGTTAAGTAGGAAACCACTCAAATTAGGAACTACCGAACTAGTAAAAGACCGATTCGGTTCGGGTCAGGTTGGTTTCGGTTTTCACAGAAGAAAACCGAAACCGACCCGATATATCGGTTTATATATGTGCCCAACCGGAAACCGACTGGTACTGATGAAAACCCGGCCGACTCGGGTTGGGTCGGTCCAGGTTGGTCGGTTTGGTCGGGTTGGGCATTCTTATGAACAACCCTACTGGGTATGATAGCGTTCCATGTTAAACAGTGATAGCATTAAGATTTGTGAAAATAGTTAAACCAAAATATCAATAATTGAGATAGCTGCAATTACTAAATCTTGCTCCATCGATTCCTTAGGTTGAACCATGTTAAAACATTGGTCAAAGGCTGTCAAGAACAATTGACCTAGAAAGATATCAACCTAATTGCTACTTGTACCACTATTCAAGACAATTATGGATCACCGAAATCATGGATAGCAGTAGGAAAATCAACATTAATTCAGTTTGGCAGACTAATTAACATTAATATCCAATAAAAATATGCACAAGAATCAATGAATACCTGAATTAGAAAGTAAGAAAATAAATTAACTACAGAACCTCACAATGACACAATCGAACCTCCCCCCTTGAACCAGAAAAAGAAGCTTAGTTGCTCATGATATGCACAATCTCCATGCTTTGCTTCTCCGTAGCCGAATTGCTTTCTTGAGCTTCTTGGTTTTCTTGATGATCTCTCGGATCTAGGAGTGAGTGATGCTAGAGCTGGTCTGCCCACCTCTTTATATAGCCAAAGGAGAGGCTGTTTTCCAACTCCTTCTAGGAGATCATCTTATCTTAAGGGAGTCCTAATCTTCTTTGAACCAATCATATCCTATCTCTTATCTACTCCCCATCCTTCTTATCTTTATAGGATTACATTCAGAATTTAGATCTTTTAAGACTCTCTCTCTCTTTGGAGGTTACATTCGAATTAAGACTCTAGGCTCTCGCATTTGAGTTGGGCTGCTTCAATGTACTTCTACGAGTTGGGCTTCAGTTGTGAAATGGGCCTGGCTGTGAACTTGCTCAGGACTTCGGGCTCATTTTCATACTCGATGTGGGTAGAATCTGTCAAAACCCAAAACATAAAGGTTATGGGCCTTAATTTCATCTTTCTAATGCTTCTTGAATTGTCTACTTTAGAGTTCTAAATTGAGAGTTATGCCCAGATTACTAATTGTCACCGAAACTATGGAAAATCACTCGATTTGCCCTGTTTTCTTCTTCCTTCTTTATTGCCCTGAATCGAAACACAAGAGTAATGAGTCCACTTATGTGCTAAATTAATGTAAAAGAGTGAATATTAGGGGATAAAAATAGGGTTCCTTTTGGTCTCATCAAATCCTCCCACACTTAAACCTTGCCCGTCCTCGGGCAAGACAAAATTCAAACAAAACAAACTAACTATCCTACCGATTTTTAAACTCAACTCTCCTTCATCTTTTTCCAAAAATATTCTAGGTTAAATATTGTGAACTGTTAAATCAACACAACCAAGCCATAGACGATTCATTCATCAGTCAATCCAATTTCTGCTATTGCTTACCAGGTAGTAACTCAGGGAAAACCTTTTTATCTTCTCTCTCTTTTTATTTTCTTTTTTTTTCCTTTAAAGAAGTGAGTGCATTTTATGCTCCATCTCACTTTTGGATTACTTGGTCAGTAGGTGCATTTTATGCTCCATCCTACTATTTGAATTGCTTGCTAGTTGGTGCATTATATGCTCCATCCTACCAATTGTGGTAATGGTGAAGTATTTACCCTATTTACTTAAAGCTAAATTTAGGACTAGCTTAACTGGAAAATGACTTTAGATAAGTAATGTACTCCTTGATCATATTTCTTTACTAGGTTCACAAGAATTTCCTTACAACATTGCTTCAATTGATTCCAAAAGAGTTGCGGTTTTGATTTTTTTTTTAGAGGCAAATGTAGAAACACACGACCTAAATCAAATTTTAAAACGCAACCTAAATTCTAACCTAAATCTCCCTCCCCCACACTTAAAATTTACATTGTCCCCAATGTAAGGTTAAATGCAAAGAAAGGGCAGAAAAACTAAACTAGGAATGTAAAAAAAAAAAAAGAAAAAGGAAAAACAAACTTCCCTATTTTTAATAATCCTAGATTGGATCCTCTAATTCTTGTGGACGCAGCTTTCGGCGTGCTCCCCTTCCATCCATCATGGGCAGGTTCAAATCTGAAATAAGGGCCTTCGTATCCAATTGTACACTCGATTCTAGCTCCCCATTCATATCCTTTTCAAAAATTTCCTGCACAGTTATATCAATAGTGTCAACCAAATAGATCGAATTGTCTTCATTCAAGTACTTCATAGCTTAAAAAATATTAAATTTAACAATCTCCCTATCAAACTCGATGGAGAGGGTACCCTCATCCACATCTATTTTGGTCTTGGCCATTTTCATGAATGGCTTGCCTAATAGAAGTGGGGCAAAACTTGTGATCGTGTCCTCCACCATCGTCAGAATGTAAAATCAGCAGGAAAAATTAAATCGTTAACCTGCACCTATACATTCTCAACAATCCCTTCTGGGTAGGCGTTAGAACAATCAGCTAATTGGATAAGAACTCTAGTTTCCTTTAAAGGACCTAATCTCAAAGCATAGTAAATCGAGTATGGCATGACATTGATATATGCACCTAAGTCTAGCATGGCATGCTCGATTCGCTTATTGCCAATCACACAAGGTAGGATGAACAAACATGGATTAGCATGTTTTACTGGTAAGGTCCTCTTGATCATGGCTGAAATGTTCTCTCCAACTCTTACCTTAATGGGGCTCTCATTTGAGTTTTATACCTCCTCTTCTTCTTGTCCTTTATCCACCTTCCTTGGTGAGGTAGGTTCTAGCTGCAGTTCCTTCCCACTTCTCAGTACCACTGAACTTACATTCTCCTTGGAGTTGACTACCGTTTGTGAAAGGATGAGAGATCCATCGTATGGACACCCAAATCTTGCGGAATAAAGGGGCAAATTTCAAAAAATTCTCTCCCTTTCAACTGGGAATCGCATTCCCTTGAACCATAAACTGAACTAGATTTGAACCAAAAGGAGTAGGAGAGGATTATGCCTGATACGGAGAAACAATATCTCCCAACGAAGGTGTTCACGCCCAAGAAAGGATCCAAAGACTGCTCCCACTGAAGATGGCGTAGTGCAGGATGGAGCAGAATCAGCAGTATTCTTCTCCAAGAATTCTGTCCTTTGCAAGAAACAATAGGATGGCACGTGCGCACAGCTTCATATCAATTCTTTCTCAAAGAACTGATGTCAAGATCAAATCTTGACTTCTCCCACCACTGGAGAGCGAACTGGATGTCTGGCGGCTACAGGATGGAGGCGGCAAGAAAGATCTTTGCAGGGATTGCAGAAATCTTTCTTCTGTGATTTCAGCTCTGAAGAGGATGTGAGTATATCTCTATTCTAAAGGTTGCCGCCCCTTCCTTATTTGTAACCCCAAAGGATCAGCTCCTAATCCAATTAGGAGTTGCTGATCCAAATCTTATTTGGATCAAAACATCTCTTTAGGTGATAAGGATAAACCCTTATCTTATCTGCAGATTGGATCAACCTTCTCCTAACCTTATTAGGAGGTTTCTACATCCAAATCACATTTAGATCTAGAATCTCTGGGTTAAGGCCCTATCCTATCTGCTTGATCCATCTCAGAATTTTCCCATATTTAACTTATTAAATAAGTCCAATTCAAAATTGGGTTTAGGCCCATTAAGCTTATGTGCTCACTTAACCTTCCTAATTGCTATCCAGTTGGGCTTCCTTGTATGGTATGGGACCAACCATTGATCTACACATCAGCCACATGGGTTCGGCCCAGCCTTTATTACAAGGCCTGGCCGAATACACTGTTATGGACAGTGCACCCCATGAAACTCATCAAATGGGCTCTATGGGCCCAACCAACACTTACCCTAAGTGGTCCTTGGGCCAAGCCACCTTGTAACACCTAGGGACTTTGGGCAGATGCAAGATTAGCCCATCAGGAATTACCCTCAATGGTCGTACACTTAACCTCTCAGCCCATAATGATCAAACACTGCCCGACAAGAGAGGACTTCTCCCTCGGCTACAAGGAACAGTGTTGCACTCTACTTATATGGATCCCAGGAATTAAAACCTTTTTGCAAACATTTTAGAAACCATAAGATATATACTTTTACATCTCATATAAAATATACTTTGCAAAACAAAACTCAACGATTGAAATCGGCTACCGGCAGTCTAGGTTTCCATCAGTGAGAGTGCATCCCCGATCATTACCTTTGTCCGACAAAGGGGCTGATCCTGTCACTATGATCACCCACTCAGATGAATTCTCAGACTGTCCCAACATACCAAGGTTTTGACCCCCGCTAAGGATCTCACTGATTGGTACATCAAAGACAGCCCAATCCGACACCCAGTGCAATATCATAATCAAGTCTAGGGGTCGAGTGTAACTTTCTAGTTTTGCCCATCAATCTCCAAGGTCCAGGGTAATACTAGAAATCTGGTCAAGTTCAAAGATTCAATTAATCCTACACTGAATGTGCCTAGGGTCTCACCCTGGCAGCCGAGACAGGCCACCCCAACCGACTTGGTGGCACAACAGCGTCAGCCTTATCAGGATAGGTCTCCCCAGATCGACTCACTGGCTATGAACATTCTAAACTAACACAAGTCTCATTTAGTGTCCAGTTTAAGGGTATTACACAGAAACATACAAAGGGAACATGAATCAAATATGCACTTTTATTCATTTACAATAAACTCATAAAGTACATCATTTTGATTGAAGCTAAGGGCATACAAATTGTCTAACAACTCCCACTTGCACTTAGGTCCAATCAGGTACAAGTTAGAGTCCCATGCTTTCCATGTGTTTCTCAAACACTTTCTGTGAAGGTGGTTTTGTCAATGGGTCTGCTACATTTTCCGCTGACGCTACCTTCTGAATCAGGACGTCCCTTCAACCAACAATCTCCCGTAGTACGTGGTACTTCTTCTCGATGTGCTTTGACTTCGAGTGGGCTCGTGGCTCCTTAGCCTGAGCAATGGCTCCATTGTTGTCACACAACAACGGGATGGGTGATGTGCTAGATGAAACTACTCCCAACTCATGAATGAACTTCTTCATCCACACGGCTTCTTTGGCAGCCTCACTTGCGGTAGTGTACTCAGCCTCGGTCGTGGAGCCTGTAGTGGACCCCTTTTTGCTGCTTTTCTAGCAAACAACACACAATCCTATCATGAAAACATATTCAGATGTAGACTTTCTATCATCTAGATCCAATTGGAAATCGGCATCTATATACCCTTGGATCCGTAGTGAGTTACTATCGAATACTAGACAAAACTCTTTTGTCATTCGAAGGTACTTAAGTATGTTTTTCACAGCAGCCCAGTGCTCCTACCCTGGGTTGGCCTGAAATCTGCTTACTACACTCACTGCCTGAGCGATGTCAGTACGAGTGCACAGCATGGCATACATGATGCTCCCTATGACAAAGGCATAGGGAATGTCTTTCATGCCATCAATCTCCTCATAAGTCTTGGGAGACATCTTCTTGGAGAGAGCGACTCCATGCCTGAAAGGAACATTTCCTTTTTTGGAATTTTCCATGCTGTATCTTTTGATTGTTTTGTCAATGTAAGCAGATTGGGGTAATCCTATTATCCGCTTTGATCTATCTCTATAGAGTCGAAGACCCAGAATATAGGAGACTTCTCCAAGATCTTTCATGGAGTGAAAGCCATACTTTCACCGTAATTAACATTCCTACATCATTCCCAGTGAGTATAATGTCATCTACATACAGAACCAAGAAGGTAACATTATCTCCACTATACTTCCTGTAGACACATGGTTCATCTAGATTCTGCTTGAAATCAAATGATTTGACAGCAGAGTCAAAACGGATGTTCCAACTTCTAGAAGCTTGCTTATGTCTATAAATGGATCTATTAAGATTACATACCATGTTTTCCTGACCTGCAGCAATGAAGCCTTGCGGCTGCTGCATATAGATATCTTCAGTAAGATCTCCATTCAGGAATGTAGTTTTGACATCCATCTACCAAATCTCATAATCATGGTATGCTGTTGCAGCTAGCAGGATCCTAATGGATTTAAGCATGGCCACAGGCGAAAAGATTTCCTCATAATCGATGCCCTCTTTCTGAGTGTACCCTTTCGTCACCAGACGGGCTTTGAAGGTCTTAACCTGACTATTGGGGCCCTTCTTCCTCTTGTAAATCCACTTGCAACCGATTTCTTTTACCCTAGAGGGCGGATCTACTAGAGTCCAAACTCCATTGGTCTCCATTGAGTCCATCTCTGCTTTGATGGCCTCCATCCACTTCTGGGAATCTATGTCCAACATAGCTTACGCATAAGTCACGGGATCCACCTCACTAGTTAAGGTTTCCACCAGGTAACTATCCTGGTCATAACCATAATGGACTGGTGGCCTAGATACCCGAGTTGATCTTCTAGGTTGGTCACTACTTGGAACTGGTGAGACGTCTCCCACTACTCCTGAACTCTCTTCATCAAGGACTATTTCCTGACGATGGGTGTCCAGGATATAATTGGTTTCCAAGAACTATGCATTTCGTTTGCAGAACACCTTCTGCTCACTTGGGTCATAGAATAGGTAACCCATAGAGCCTTTTGGGTAGCCTACAAATAGGCAACGACTGGTCTTGGATTCCAATTTGTCTGCACTCATTCTTTTAATGTGTGTTGGACAACCCCAAATCTTCAAGTGTCTGACACTTGATTTCTTTCCGGTCCAAAGTTCATATGGAGTGTTCGGAACCGATTTGGTTGGAACCCGATTCAGTACGTATTTCACAGTCTCTAATGCATAACCCCAAAAGGATGTGGGTAACTCTGAGTGTATGAGAAGTGACCAGACCATATTCAATAAGGTCCTATTCCTATTCTCTGACACACCGTTAAGTTGTGGTGTAGCAGGAGGAGCTAACTGTGATACTATCCCATTGTCCTTTAGGTAGTTCCTAAATTCGTTAGAGAGATACTCGCCACCTCGATTTGATCGAAGGGCTTTAATTTTTCTCCCTAACTATTTCTTGACCTCTTGTCTGAACTCTTTGAACTTTTCAAAGGATTCAGACTTGTGTCTCATTAGGTACACGTAACCATATCGTGAAAAATCATCGGTGAAGATGATGAAATACACATGTTGATTATGTCCTAACACTCAAGGGACCACACACATATCTACGTATAAGGTCAAGTGTGCCTATACATCTTTCAGGCTTACCGTTAAATGGTCATTTCATCATCTTGCCTTGCAGGCAAGGCTCACAAGTGGGAAGATCTTCTACAGTTAGAAAATCCAAAGGACCATCCTTTACCAACCTTGTGATTCGGTCAACACCGATGTGGCCAAGTCGGTAATGCCACAGGCACGTGGGGTTAACTTTTTCACGGGCTCTCTTCTTGGGGATTTCAGCCCACGTAGTTTCGGTTATGTTGGTTTCTAGAGAAGGATGTAGAACATAGAGATCGTTCTCCAGTTCCCCGTATGCGATGAATCTGTAATTTCTTTTAATAGTAATCGTATTACTAAAGAAGACAAAATGACCATATGCACACAGTTTTGAGACAGAAATCAAAATTCTCCTTAAATTTTGTACATAAAAACAATCTTTCAGTACAATTGTTCCTTCTCTAAAAAGTAACTCCACGGTTCCTATGGCTGCGGCTGCAACAGTTGTAGTAGTCCCCAAGTAGAGCGTGTCTTCTCCTTCACTCAGCCTTCTGCTTACCTTGAACCCCTGCAGTGAGTTACACGCATGAGTTGAAGCCCCAGAGTCAATACATCAGGACGCAGAAGCTACCAACAAGTTGGTTTCTATAACACAAGTTTCGAGATTACCTTTCTTGGATTCCAGGTAGGCAAGACAGTTCCTTTTCCAGTTGTCGGTCTTCTTGTAGAAGTGATAGGCATTCGATGCCTTGTCCTTCCTCTGCTTCTTGGGTTTGGCAGTCTTCTTCTGGGTCTTTCTCTTTGCCTTCCTTTTCTTGCCCAATTTGCTAGTTTCAACAAGCATGGGTTGTCCAAGAAGGCAATGATATAGCAGCAGGCAAGGGAGTTTTTCTCCTCCCATTCTTGGTATTCTCTTCTCTGGGCCTTAGAAGCCCTATCTCCCGAACGATTTAGGATAGGATTCTTGGCTACCTTGTCCAATTTCTTAGAGGTTAAGACCAACATAAGGTTCCTATACCAGTCGGCATAGTTTGGGCCCTTCAGCTTGTTGTCATCAAGCAGCTTTGCAAATTGTCTGTTTGCCATTTTCTGATAAAAAAGCAAACATTAGTCCACAACCTAATTTGATTCATGTTCATTACAAGGATATGGATTTTAATCTATGTTTCATTTCCATTTATTCATCTTTGAGATTTCTCTCCTTTCTCAGTGACGGAGACTGCGAGTTGTCTTTGGAAATGTGGGAAATCACATAGGGTGCACGGAGCCAACTGTTTCAGTTGCAAAACCCCACCACCTTTCTATGAAGGATCATATCCACTCATCATATGAGCTTTCCCTTTAGCCTCTACCAGACAAGGTTCAGAGTCATTTTCAGGTAAACCTTTCTGTCCAGTGAGTGCTTACCCATCATATTCGTGAACGCCAAGGTACCGTGAGAGAGTTCCCATTTTCTGGTGAAGCCCCTCCCGCATCGGTCTATGACGCCCCTATCATCTCATGAAACATTTAGACAAGCCCAATAGCAAATGGATAGCCCATTTTCTGGTGCGTTTCCTCATTACTGAAGGACCCATCCTCATGCTAATGATGGAAGGCCTTTGAGTTCATCATATGAATCTCTCTATCACATGCACTCATATTAGCTGGAGGGAACAATCAATTACTCCCTAATTTGATCTAAGTCAAACCCAAGTGGCTCCCATTGACTTTCATAAAGTCAGATTTCGGTGGGCCCAAATCGGCTAGGGTCCCGCACGTAACCTCTCCATGAGGTGTGGGGCCCACCACTAAGGGAGGTCATCCAATGACCAAAAGGGACACCATGGCAATGATGTGCATTCAGCCATGGTGTGTGCAAGAGCCACTATCGATTGATCATGGGCCAAGCATTTATGGCCCATGTACGTAGCACATCACACATCCATACATCACATGCAAGGATAAATTGGTCCAATCAATTAATTATCTGTAAAGCCCATTTGAAGCCCTTTTTAAATCCATAATATTAACCATTAATATTATCTAGGTATATGGGCCGAATTAGGGCTGATGGGTTCGACCCATATAGCTTTATCTGTAGAGTGGGCTTTTAGTAGTTTTATCCATTTAAAATTGGGCCTTTACAGGTTGGGCCGAATTAACCATTTAATTAAATATCAATCCTCAGGCCCATTAGTGGGAAAAATTAGGGCTGACTTTCAGCCTTGATCAAACCCTAGATTTGGTCCAAACAATTTGAACCAATCTTGGTTCGAATGGGTCTAAGGCTTGATTTTTAATTAAATCTTTAATTCAAGAAAATAATCTGAAATTAAATATTGATAATAGAAAAATAATAACCAGTCAAATAGGATTGTTCGCACAATCCATCCTGCAAAACAGAGGTTAGATCACAGTTTGCAGTTTCATAAACTACAAATTGCAGATTGTGATTCTCCTATCTGTGAAATCTCCTTCCTTGCGCCGCCATATTTGATCCAAAATAAAATAAATAGAAATCCTAATTTCTATTAATAATTACATCAGACCGAATACCTATACATTCAGTCTAAGAACAAAAATTATTTTACAGACCAAATGTAATAAAATAATCCATAATCTGCAAAAATGCAGGTTCCCTGCGCAAATCAAGATTTCGATCTCCTCTTGTACGAACAACCCATAAATCAAGAAAATCATAAAGAACAATTCTAAACAATAATCAGATTTATATAAAAATTAATTTCAGATCATTTGCCCATAATTTTGGGAACAAATTTCCCAAAACCCATATTTGCACAAATTGGGTAGAACGCCTTCTACCCATTTGAATAGGTTTAGATCTGAAACACATTGGTTCAAGATTTGAACCTGGGCTCTAATACCACTGGGGGGATGAGAGATCCATCCTATGGATGCCCAAATCTTGCGGAATTAAGGGTTGAATATCAAAAATTTTTCTCTCCCTTTCAATTGGGAATTGCATTCCCTATTTGGAAAATCATATTTTCAATGATCAATCTTGAACCATAAACTGAACCAGATCTGAACCAAAAGGAGTAGGAGAGGGTTATACCTGATATGGAGAAACAATATCTCCCAACGAAGGTGTTCACGCCCAAGGAAGGATCCAAAGACTGATCCCACTGAAGATGGCGCAGTGAAAGATGGAGCAGAATTAGTAGCATTCTTCTCCAAGAATTTTGTCCTTCGCAAGAAACAAACAGGATGGCACGTGAGCACAACTTCCTATCAATTCTTTCTCAAAGAACTGATGTCAAGATCGAATTTTGACTTCTCCCACCACTGGAGATCGAACTGGATGTCTGGCGGCTGCAGGATGGAGGCGGCAAGAAAGATCTTTGCAGGGATTGCAGAAATCTTTCTTCTGTGATTTCAGCTCTGAAGAGGATGTTAGTATATCTCTATTCTAAAGGCTGCCGCCCCCTTCCTTATTTGTAACCCCAAATGATCAGCTCCTAATCCAATTAGGAGTTGCTGATCCAAATCTTATTTGGATCAAAACATCTCTTTAGGTGATAAGGATAAACCCTTATCTTATCTGCAGATTGGATCAACCTTCTCCTGATCTTATTAGGAGGTTTTCAGATCCAAATCACATCTAGATCTAGACTCTCTGAGTGGATAGGGTTAAGGCTCTATCCTATTTGCTTGATCCATCTCAAAGTTCGCCCATACTTAACTTATTAAATAAGTCTAGCTCGAAATGGGCTTTAGGCCCATTAAGCTTATGTGCTCACTTAACCTTCCTAATTGCTATCCAGTTGGGCTTCTTTGTATGGCGTGGGACCCAAGCATTGATCTACACATTGGCCACATGGGTTCGGCCCAGCCTTTGTTACAAGGCCTGGCCGAATACACTGTTATGGACAGTGCACCCCCTGAAACCCATCAAATGGGCTCTATGGGCCCAACACTTACTCTAAGTGATCCTTGGGCCAAGCCACCTTGTAACACCAAAGGATTGTGGGTAAATGCAAGATTAGCCCATTAGACATTACCCTCAATGGTCTTACACTTAATCTCTCAGCCCATAATGATCAAACACTACCCGACAAGAGAGGACCTCTCCCTCGGCTGCAAGGAACAGTGTTGCACTCTCTACTTATATGGATCGTTGGAATTAAAACCTTTTTGCAAACATTTTAGAAACCATAATATATATATATACTTTTACATCTCATATAAAATATACTTTGCAAAACAAATCTCAATGATTGAAATTGGTTGCCGGCAGTCTTGGTTTCCATCAGTGAGAGTGCATCCCCGATCATTACCTTTGTTCAACAAAGGGGCTGACCTTGTCACTATGATCACCCATTCAGATGAATTCTCAGACTATCCCAACATACTGAGGTTTTGACCCCTGCTAAGGATCTCACTGATTGGTACATCAAAGACAACCCAATCCGACACCTAGTGTAGTATCATAATCGAGTCTAGGGGTCGAGTGTAACTTTCTAGTTTTGCCCATCAATCTCCAAGGGGTTTGATGGAGTATCTGCCATACCTAGTTTTGCCCCACCCCAGGAATATATCAATGCACCTAAATGGTCCAGGGCAATACTATATGAGTACCCTCGTATCTATCCTAAGAACAGGCAAATCCACCCGGCACTCGGTCCTCTTGCAAAGGCAGCAAGGCAATCAGTACCCTCGTGCATTTAACCCTGAATGGAGGAGTCACCCCAATCTGTCTTGGAAAAATCATAATGCGGTGAAACCCTTTCCCCAAAATTTCAATCAGCCAAAGAGGAAATCCAATCTAGAGGAGCTGATGAGCAAGTTCATAGCAAGTACAAAAATGAGATTTCAAAACCAAGAGGCATCGATCAAGAACTTGGAAACTCAAGTAGGGCAGTTGGTGCAGATGATATCTTCTAGAGTCCAAGGCACTTTATCCAGCAATACCGAAGCTAACCCAAGAGAGCAGGTGCAAGCCATTACCTTGAGGAGTGGTAAGGAGCTACAAGAGGTGGAGAAGAAGGCAAAGGAAGAAGGCAAGGTGGGTGAAACCCTAGAAACTGAAAAGAAGAAGGAAGAGCAATATGATTCAAAGAAAGCGAAAAGTCAACAACCGCAAGTACTATTTCCAAATAGGCTAAAGAAACAAAATTTGGAAAAGGAGTTCGGTAAGTTTCTTGAAATTTTTAAGAGTTTACATATCAACACTCCTTTTGCAGATGCTTTAGTCCAAATGCCACACTATGCAAAGTTCTTGAAGAAGATATTGGCAAACAAAAGGAAACTGGGAGATGTGGCTACAATTGCACTGAATGAAGAATGCTCAGAAATCCTCCTCAACAAGCTGCCTCAAAAACTGAAAGATCCAGGGAGTTTCACTATTCCTTGCACTATAGACAGTTTGAAAATTAACAAGGGATTGTGTGATTTAGGAGCTAGTATAAATTTGATGTCCTATTCAGTTTTTAAGAAATTAGGGTTGGGTGAACCCCAACCCACTAGAGTTTCATTGCAGGTAGCTGATAGGTCCATCAAGCATCCTAGGGGAATCATAGAAGATGTGCTTGTTAAGGTTGATAAATTCATTTTTCCAGTAGATTTCATAGTGTTAGACATGAAAGAGGATGTTGATGTCCCACTTATCCTAGGGCGACCCTTCCTAGCTATAGGAAAGGCAATGGTTGATGTCCAACAAGGACAACTCAGCCTTAGGATTCAAGATGAGGAAGTAATTTTTAAAATGTCTGATGCTATGAAGCATGCATCTTCTAGTGATGATTCATGTTGTATGATAGATGTCATTGATTATGCGATTGGTGGATGTTTTCAGGTAAATGGTCAGCACCTCAAACCATATATAGTGGATGGAGCATTGCCTACCCAATCAACTATGTACCTAGATGTTCATTGATCCCACTGGAATGTCAAGCTTCAGATGAAAAACAAGCACGTATTGGGAGGCAACCCAATGCTAATGAGTAGTTTTTTTTTTTTGTTTATTTGTGTTTCTGCTTTTTTTTTTCATATCATTTGTTTCTCATTCTTTGCTTCTAGTTTCTTTGTTCTTAGTAGCTAGAGGGTCCAAACGAAGGAGCCATTCCAGATTTCAAAATGCTCTTCAGGGAAGTTCTCTAAACCCCTTTAAATGCTGGAAGTCCCACTGTTCACATTGTTGAATTCATCTTTACACTCTCTCCATATGAATATTGAGGGCAATGTTCATGATAAGTGTGGGGGAGGCCATAGTTGTGCACCTTAATCACCCCAATACATAAATGCATTGATAGGCTACATAAACTAGGAAATTTCCTCAATATTATTGCTGTCTATAAGGTGAATTCCATGAGGGAATACAATGAAGTCGAAGGAAATCACTATAAGTGCTAGAATGTGTTCTTGTGAATTATCCAATTTTATCACAATACATGATGATGATGAGGAAGTTGAATAGGACTTTCATCATGACCAACACCAACTCTACTCATGTGTATAGTGTGCTTGGTTGAAATCTTAATGATCATTCGAGCTATTAATGCACATCTAAACTGTTAATGCATGAATTTCAACAATTTCAAAAGAAAAAAAAAAGAGAAAAGAGAAAAAGGAAGGACAAAGTCCGATTTACTCCGCTGACATGAACTGAATAGTAAAACTAGCGGTTCATGATATGAGTTCAGTCCCAACTCTGCTATTCCAAGTTGAATAGGAAAACTAGCAATTGGGAATATGAGTATTGTTATCTGCCTCTAGCCTGTGACCCGTGTGAGATGGAGCATAAAATGCACTCACACAAAAAAAAAAAAAGAAAAAAGAAAGAAAAGAATTCAGTGACAGCTGAGATTCAAAGGGACAAAAATATAGTTGGAAATTCAATTAGGTGCATTGATAGATTTGAGACCAAGCATGAGATGATGGTTAATTATGGCGGTCAAGGAACTGCTATACATATTGAACGGAATTGAGTGCTAGAGCATGAAGAAGCTCATGTTCTCCCTTCCTTTGTTCTAATGAATGTGGTAAGAGTGGCCAATTATGGGGATGAATTAGAATGTTTATGCAAGTTTCCCGACCACTTAATGCATTCTCATCCTAAAATTCATTCCGTAGATGGTAATAATCTAGGGAATGATCAGTTTATGGGTAAAAGCTTTGCTTGAGGACAAACAAAAACTTAAGTGTGGGGAAGTTTGATGTGTGCACATGCTATACATCATTTTTATTGCTGTATACATGGTTTTAATGATATTTTGCAAGGGTTTTTACCCTAATTGAGCAGAATTGCAGGAAACTAGGAGTTTGAGACAATCTAGATAAAAGAGAGCATACTTCAGCCCATCAAGAAGAAAACCCAACTAAAACCCCATGGGAAGCACTAAAGCCACCAAGGAGAGAGGCCCAACTACAGCCCAACTGAAACTTTATGGGAGAACAGCAATTTGGCCCACCAAGGAGGACAACCCAACAACAGTTCGGCCCATTAAGAATAGCAGCCCAACCGTAGCCCTAAGGGAGGCTCCAAAAAGGTGACTGACTTTAGAGAATGAAGAGTGGCTGAAAGGAAGAGTATAAAAATAAAAGAAAAAGAGGGAATTAGGGTTCGGACCCCTGAAGACAAAACCAAAGAAGAAGAAGAAGAACTGCTAGAGAAGAGAGAAGGTTGTTGAATGCGAATTGAAGAGGAGATCAAAGATTGATGCAACAATCTTAGGTTGTCTTCTTCTTTGATCTGCAATTTGGTAACATAAATTTGATTAGGGTTTCATGATTTTTCTTTATTGAATCTTTCTTTCTTTCT
>NC_142684.1:26495000-26530000 GCF_056320005.1 Nelumbo lutea | reverse complement strand
TGGCATAGGTGCTGTAGATACAGCTGATGTGTGGGTTGGAAAAACCGTTTTTTGAGAAAACGATGCCTTTTTTTTTTTTGGAATCATTGCTGTCAACAAGGATGTTTCCTGTAGCAACAACTTTTCAGCATTAGTACCCATTATCCAGTGCCACATCATTGCCACCTCACATCCCAGCTCCAGGAAATGCCAAATTCGGCGTTGCTCCAAGCTATGTCTTCCCGATTTTCAAGACATGGCTTGGAATACCGTATTTTATGAAAAAATAATTCCAAACAAACGTTCATTTCCTTGGAAAACAGTTTTTCTGACATAGTGCTGATGTGGCGCAATTTTCTGGAGCAATGGCAATGATGCCAAACAGACGCTAATACTTTATCAATTTTTTTTAAATATTTTTATTTTTGACCCACGGGCTGTTTTTTTTTATTTTTTACTGTTGATTAAGTTTTGGGTTGGGGTAGTATTTGTGCACCCTTCCCCAAGCATGACCCTAGGTTCACTCCGATAAATAATATGATATAATATGTTAATATACTATTTTATTTATAATTTATATAAATATTATATAACACCTATAATACATATTATATATAATATTTTATATTATGTAATGTGTAAAATAAATGGTATACACATATTATATAATATATTATAATTAATATGTATATAAGATGTTTTTTCTCAAAAGATTAGTTTGCACATAGGAATGGCTAGGGCAGGATAGGGCAAATTAAGGGATTCCCTTTCCACATAGGGATAGGGGTGGGCCTGGGATTTTCAACTCCACCAGTTATATATGGGACAATGGCAAGGTGTAGTAATGTATTCAGGGTCGGGGACGTGGTATGCAAAAACCCATCCCGTCTTGTCCCATTCCATTGTCATTCCTAAGTCTTGGGGAGTTGGATCAAAAAGCCCATATTTCAATTATATAACCCCAAACACCTCAAGTGATCTATCCATGAGAAGAAAAAGCTGTTTGGTTGGTCATGGACGGTCTCGGTTCACAATATTCATTGTTGTTCGAACTTCCATTATGATGATCTTGAACAGCAATGGAGTGGTGAAGTTCTCTCTTGACTCTTGCTCTTCATCGAAACAAATGTATGGAACTTCTTTTTTTCTTTTGTAGTAGCTCCATCCTATTTTTCTCACCGTTCTCAACTGTGGGTCAAGTGAGCATCTCACACATGAACAAGGATTAAAATTTTGCAACATATCAGCCTATACGTTGCGTTTCGTTGAAAATCCGATACATGAAATTATGGTTTTCAAAACCAGACCCGATTGGACAGATAGACTGGAAAACCGGAAACCGGTCACCTGACCTGACCAGTTTTGATTTTCCCCAAAACCAGATTTTTGCCAAAAACCATTGATTTGGTCAACAAACTATTGACCCGAGTGATTGAACCGTTTGAACCATTCAACGGTTTTGACTATTTTTTTAATTTTTTATTTTTTTGTCAAAATAGGCTGACCATTTGGTTCAAACAGTCGAACCATTCGACTTGGGAACCGAACCCCTAACTGGTTCGTTGTCTGGGTCAATTTTAAAAACCTTGCATGGAACATACAGAATCTATATGTTTCATTTATTTTCATTAGTATCGGCCGATACAATCCCAATACAATCCGATACACTGCATATATCGACCCATACAACTCGAAATTCAAATTCGAATTTAATCACTCTTAATTCAAATTTATTTTACCTCCTCTCTTAATATTAGTAACTTTTCAAATTCAAATTTAATGACTCTTAATTAGTTATCACATTTAATAACACGCTATTAAAGCTGTGGGCCATACCGAGCCATCAGTCCTTCTAATCTCTACCCAAGCCGAGCGCATTGCCGTAAGTGAGGCTGCCTTATGAATGAAGGTGTTCATTCATGAATTTGGAATTCAGCACATCACCCATTCCATTGTTGTATGACAACACTGGACCTACGGGAGGATGACAGTAAGAGGTAGCATCAGCGGAGAATGTGGTAGACCCATTGACTAAGCCACTGACACAGAAAGTGTTTATGAAACACGTGGAAAGCATGGGACTCCGGCTAGTACCTGATTGGACCTAAGTGCAAGTGGGAGCTGTTAGACAGTTTTGTATGCCCTTAGCTTCAATCAAAATTGATGTACTTTATGAGTTTATTGTAAATGAATAAAAGTACAAATTTGATTCATGTTCCCTTGGTATGTTTCTGTGTAATACCCTTAAACGGGACACTTATTGAGACTCATGTTAGTTTAGAAAGTTCACAACCAGTGGGTCGGTCTGGGGAGACCTATCCTGACAAGGCTGACACTATGGTGCCATCAAGTTGGTTGAGGTGGCTTGTCTCAGCTACCGGGTTGAGACCCCAGGCACATACAGTGTGGGATTAATTAAATCTTTGAACTGGACCAGATTTCCAGTATTGCCCTGGACCTTGGAGATTGATGGGCAAAACTGGAAAGTTACACCCGACCCCTAGACTCGATTATGATACTGCACTAGGTGTCGGATCGGGCTGTCTTTGATGTACCAATCAGTGAGATCCTTAGCGGGGGTCAAAACCTGGGTATGTTGGGACAATCCAAGAATTCATCTGAATGGATGATCATAGTGACAGGATCAGCCCCTTTGTCAGACAAAGGTAATGATCGGGGATGCACTCTCACTGTTGGAAACCAAGACTGCCGGCAGCCGATTTCAACCGTTGAAATTTGTTTTGCAAAGTATATTTTATATAAGATATAAAAGTATATACATTATGGTTTCTAAAATTTTTGCAAAAAGGTTTTAATTCCCGGGATCCATATAAGTGGAGAGTGCAACACTGTTCCTTGCAGCCGAGGGAGAGGTCCTCTCTTGTCGGGTAGTGTATGATCATTAAGGGCTGAGAGGTTAAGTGTAAGACCATTGAGGATAATACCTGATGGGCTAATCTTGCATCTGCCCACAGTCCCTGGGTGTTACAAGGTGGCTTGGCCCAGGGACCACTTAGGGTAAGTGTTGGGCCCATAGAGCCCATTCGATGGGTTTCAGGGGGTTCACTGTCTTTAACAGTGTATTCGACCAGGCCTTGTAACAAAGGCTAGGCTGAACCCATGTGGCTGATGTGTAGATCAATGCTTGGGTTGCACGCCATACAAGGAAGCCCAACTGGGCAGCAAATAGGAAGGTTAAGTGAGCACATAAGCTTCCCCGGCCTAAAGCCAATTTCGAACTGGGCTATTTATTTAGTTAATTAAAGGGGCGAATTCTGAGATGGATTAGTAGATAGGATAGGGTCTTAATCCTATCCACTCAGAGAGTCCAGATCTGAATGTAATTCAGATCTAGAAACCTCCTAATGAGATTAGGATAAAGCTAATCTAATTTGCAGATAAGATAAGGGTTTAACCTTATCAGTAGAAGAGAAGGCTGATCCAAATATGATTTGGATAAGCACCTCCTAATGGGATTAGGAGCTGATCTTTTAAGTTAACAAAAAGAAGGAGGGGGCGGCAGCCTTGAGAGAGAGACCAAGAAGAAAAATATCTGATCCTCTTTAGTGTTGAAATAAATAAGAGGGAATTCTGCACCCTGCGAATACTCTCTTGCCGCCTCCCTGTTCTTGCCGCCCTGTTTGCCAGTTCGATCTCCAGTTGTAGGAGAAGTCAAGATTGGATCTTGATCTTTGAGAAAGGATTGAGAAGGAAGCTATGCTCACGTACCATTCTACTGATTCTTGTGAAGGACAGAGTTCTTGGGGAAGAACACTGTTGATTCTGCTCCATCCTGCACTGCGCCATCTTCAGTGGGAACAGTCTTTGGATCCTTCCTTGGGCGTGAACACCTTCGTTGGGAGATATTACTTCTCCATATCAGGTATTATTCTCTCCCATTCCTTTTGGTTCAGATCTAGTTCAGTTTAAGGTTCAAGATTGATCCTTGAAAATATGATTTTCTAAATAGGGAATGTGATTCCCAGTTGAAGGGAGAAAAAAAAATTTTGAAATTTGCCCCTTATTCCACAATCTTTGGGCATCCATGGGATGGATCTCTCATCCCTTCAGGATTATGCTAAGCTCACCCTCATTGGGACTGCCTCTAGCATTATTAGGCCAACTATTGTTGCCAATAACTTCGAAATTAAACCGGTCATAATCCAAATGATACAAAATACGGTTTAATTTTGTGGTATGGTTCATGAGGATCCGAATGCCCATATTGCTAACTTCTTGGAAATCTATGACACGTTCAAACACAATGGGGTAAGTGATGATGCCATCCGGCTGAGGTTATTCCCATTTTCTTTGAAGGATAAAGCCAAGGCTTGGTTGAACTCATTACTAGCAGGATCTATAGCCACGTGGGATGAAATGGTTAGTCGATTCCTCTCTAAGTATTTTCCCCCCTCTAAAACTACAAAAATGAGGAATGATATTACTACCTTTTTCCAGCAAGAGGGGGAATCTCTCTATGAGTCCTGGGAACGTTACAAGGAGCTACTAAGGAGGGTTCCTCACCATGGCCTTCCGATTTGGTTGCAGGTGCAAACATTTTATAATGGTCTGACCGATTCAAACAAGACCATCTTAGATGTAGCAGCTGGGGGCTCCATAAACAATAAGACTCCCGAGGTTGCCCATGTACTCATCGAGGAGATGGCAGCCAATAACTACCAATGGCATTCAGAAAGGACACCAGTTAGGAAGCAGCATAGCCTTCATAATGTGGATACATACACAACTCTCTCTACACAAATAGGAGCACTTAGCAAAAAATTTGATGAGATGTAGATGGCAGCTATGCATGTACAGTATGATAAGTGTGGGGGAGGCCATAATAGCACTGAATGCCAAGTTGGCAATCAGTCTTTTCAGTCCACAGAACAAGTAGACTTTGTTGGCAACTTTACAAGACAGCTAGGAAATCAGTACCATCATGCCCATAACCCCGGATGGAGAGGTCACCTAAATCATCCATGGTAGAATCAACATGCACCTAAGCCTTTCCACCAAAACTTTCATCAGCCGGAACCGAAATCTAACTTGGAGGAGTTGATGACCAAGTTCATAGCTAGTGCGGAAACTAGATTTCTGAATAATGAAAACATCGATAAGGAACTTGGAAACTCAGGTTGGGCAGCTGACACAGATGATTTCAGAAAGGGTTCTGGGTACCTTACCTAGTAACACCGTGGTAAACCCAAGGGAGCAAGAGGCTGTTGAGAGAATTCCCAATTCAGATACTTAGTCATAAACTGTCTTACTTGCTTTCTGTTTTTATTTTTCATTGCATTTAAGGTTAGTTAGTTTTTCTTAGAATTTAATTGCATAAAGATACTAATCTCCTCTTCTAGTTTGCAAGTGATTTCTAGCAGAAGAAGTTTTCCACCAACAACATATTGTAGAATTTCAGAATGATTTTCAAGGAAGTCCTCTAAACACCTCCTATTACTTGATGATGCTCTTGCTAATTTTATTGTTACTCCCTAACACTACAAACATTGAGGACAATGTTCATCTTACGTGTGGGGGAGTGAGCCTGAGAACTAGAATTTGGGGGCTGAAGCCATGCACCTCATTCATCCCAACACACATTTGCAGGCAATGACATATCCAAGTAAACTGGAATCCCCCAAGTTCATTGCTATTTATTAGGTGATTTTTAAGAAGTAGTACAATGAGTTGAGGGAGACTGATGTACTTGTTAAGTTTTTATTCTTGTGAATAACCCAATTTGATATATGCATGAGAAAAGGGTAGCTGAATATGTCTTTCAGCATGACTAGCCCTAACTACCTTCATGTGTATGAAAGCACTTGATTTCATTATTAATGGTCAAGGAAGCTACTGCACATCTGAATTACTGACACATGAGATTCAACCCAAAATGACTCCGCTATTTTGAGTTGAATGGTAAAACTAGCATCTCAGAACATGAGTCTTTTTTTCTACCTTAAGCATGTGACCAGTATGAGATGGAGCATAAAATGCACTCACACCAAAAAAATAAAAATAAAAAATAAAAAAAGTGTGTGAGATGTAGCATAAAATGCACTCACATAGAAAAAAAAAAGAAAAGTGTGAGATGGAGCATAAAATGCACTCACTCCTAGAAATAAGTAATGATGGTGACAGTTGAGGTCCAAGTGGGCATACTAAGTTGAACTCTCATTAAGATAAATTTATAGATGTGAAACTTAGTGTAATTTGATTATTAACTTTGACAATTAAGGAGCTGAATTATATATTGATTGGGAGTGAAGGATGGACTTTGATGAATATCGTATTCTCCTTTCCTTGGATCTTATATATGTTAATTGGTAATTTACAAGAAAAAGAGTTGAGCACTTACAACAGTTCCCCGACTAATCAATGCATTTCTATCTTAAAAAGTTCACTAGGTAAATAGTGAGAACAGAAGGGGGGAATGTTCAATTTATGGTTGAAGTCTTTGCTTGAGGGAAACTTCACAAGATAGCCAAGAAATTAGTACCATCATGCCCATAACCCCGGATGGAGAGGTCACCTGAATCAGCCATGGCAGAATCAACATGCACCTAAGCCTTTCCACCAAAACTTCCATCAGCCGGAACTGAAATCCAAAAACTTGATGTGTGGCTCATTGTGACACTAGCAAGTGCATTAGCCGCTCAAGTAATAGAGTAGTGAGTAGAGTATCATTTCCACGAGGACTTATGTAGCAACTAATAGTAATAAATCAGACTACTGTTATCTGATCAGTCGAAATTTAAAACTAATGAAAATTTGAAATTCTAACTACAAAGTTATTTCTAACACATTGGACCAAACACCTTGTATGCAAGTGATGAGACAAGCTAAAGATGCATAGAAAAAATAAATTCAACAACTAGTTTTCTAAGCAATTCGAGTAGAAAGGATTCAGCCTTGGTTTGGTGATATCCCAAAGCAATGAATAGCCTCTCTTGAATGCATGTTCAATCTATGCATGAGTGATGGTCCTTATATCTCTATCAAGGATCTAATCACCATGCATGCATTCAGATCTAACAATTCTAGGGCTTCATTTCAGCTAGATGATCATCAACTCAGCTGAATGAATACCAACCGAATTGTGCAAGTTATCTCTAACCTTGCACTCAATTCGGATCTTGATCTCCAATTGCTTTCTCCCCCTTCGAATTTAGCTTCTTCTTCTCTTGAAGCTGCTTGTTCTTCCTCTCTTCTCCTCTCTTGCGCCTATCTCTCTCTCTTCTTCTCTCTTAGAACAAGAGCTCAAGGAGAGTTTGAAATCAGATGTTGGACCCTTTTTCCCCCTCTAGAGGCCTCCTTATATAGGTTTTCAAGGAAGATCTTGCCTCTTCTTGAAGTCTCTAGAATTGGGTGTATTACACCCCTCTTGAACCTTCTAGAGTGCTCCCTCCTCTTCAAGAAACTTCTAGGAGTTGCCACCCCTAGCTCCCTTTGGGTGGCTATTTGGGCTACAACTTAGCTTGCTTTTGAGCCCATGTAGGCTGCACTCTAGGCTGTTCTTTGGGCTAAAAATGGGCTGGGCCAAAATTTCCTTCTTGTTAGGCTTCTTCCCTTAGGTTTTCCGAAGAGTTAGCTTGCACTACTTGAGCTAAATGAAACTCCCTTGCTCTCAAGGCTGAGTTGGGCTGAACTTGATAAATTTTGGGCTTTCTTTTCTTGCTTTTTCCTTCTTTTTCTTGAATTGGATGCCCCTGAATTTTTTATTGCAATTAAGATAAAATAGGGCAAAATTTAATTAAACCAGCATAAAATTTCATGCAAAAACCTCATAAAATATAGATAAATTGTAGGTTCATCAAATACCCCAACACACATTTGCAGGCAATGACATATCCAAGTAAACTGGAACCCCCCAAGATCATTGCTATTTATTAGGTGATTTTTAAGAAGTAGTACAATGAGTTGAGAGATACTAATGTACTTGTTAAGTTTTTATTCTTGTGAATAACCCAGTTTGATATATGCATGAGAAAAGGGGAGATGAATATGTCTTTCAGCATGACTAGCCCTAACTATCTTCATGTGTATGAAAGCATTTGATTTCATTGTTAATGGTCAAGGAAGCTACTGCACATCTGAATTACTGATACATGAGATTCAACCCAAAATGACTCTACTATTTTGAGTTGAATAGTAAAACTAGCAACTCAGAACACGAGTCTTTTTTTCTACCTCAAGCATGTGACCAGTATGAGATGGAGCATAAAATGCACTCACACTAAAAAAATAAAAAATAAAAAATAAAAAAAGTGTGTGAGATGGAGCATAAAATGCACTCACACGTAGAAATAAGTAATGATGGTGACAGTTGATGTCCAAGTGGGCATACTAAGTTGAACTCTCATTAAGATAAATTTATAGATGTGAAACTTACTGTAATTTGATTATTAACTTTGACAATTAAGGAGCTGAATTATATATTGACTGGGAGTGAAGGCTAGACTTTGATGAAATTCGTATTCTCCTTTCCTTGGATCTTATATATGTTAATTGGTAATTTACAAGAAAAAGAGTTGAGCACTTACAACAGTTCCCCAACTAGTCAATGGATTTCTATCTTAAAAAGTTCACTAGGTAAATAGTGAGAATAGAAGGGGGGGATGTTCAGTTTATGGCAGCAGTCTTTGCTTGAGGACAAGCAAAAGCTTAAGTGTGGGGGTATTTGATGAACTTACAATTTATCTATATTTTATGAGGTTTTTGCATAAAATTTTATGCTGGTTTAATTAAATTTTTCCCTATTTTTAGCTTAATTGCAATAAAGATTTTAGGGGCAACCAACTCAACAAAAAGAAGGCAAAAGCAAGAAAAGAAAGCCCAAAATTTATCAAGTTCAGCCCAGCCCAACCTTGAGAGCAAGGGAGTTTCATTCGGCCCAAGTAGTGCAAGTTAACTCTTTGAAAAACCCAAGGGAAAAAGCCTAGCAAGAAGGAAATTTTGGCCCAGCCCATTTTCAGCCCAAAGAATAGCCTAGAGTGTAGCCTACATGTGCTCAAAAGCAAGCTAAGTTGCAGCCCAAATATCCACCCAAAGGGAGCTAGGGGCGGTAAC
Organism: Nelumbo lutea; assembly: GCF_056320005.1. NCBI lineage: Eukaryota > Viridiplantae > Streptophyta > Magnoliopsida > Proteales > Nelumbonaceae > Nelumbo > Nelumbo lutea. The sequence continues at coordinate 26,520,952 of NC_142684.1, read as the reverse complement.
TCCTAAAAGTTTCTTGAAAAAGAGGAGGGAGCACTCTAGAAGGTTCATGAGGGGTGTAATACATCAAATTCCAAAGACTTCAAGAAGAGGCAAGAGCTTCCTTGAAAGCCTATATAAGGAGGCCTCTAGAGGGGGAAAGGGGGTCCAACACCTGATTTCAAACTCTCATTGAGTTCTCGTTCTAAGAGAGAAGAAGAGAGAGATAGGCGCAAGAGAGGAGAAGAGAAGAGGAACAAGCAGCTTCAAGAGAAGAAGAAGCTGAATTCGAAGGGGGGAAAATTAATTGGAGATCAAGGTTTCATCCTCCCTTGATTTCTGCACAAATTGATAATCGAATTCAGCTAAGATTTATGTAATTTCTCCATCAAATTTTCCTTTCTTGCTGTAATCAAAGCATGTATTATGCAATTTCAATTCTATAATTTATTTTTTAAGTTCATTCGAGTAAAGTAGATTCAATCTTGAAGTTTCTTGTTTGGAATATCAATTGTGGATTGTTGGCCGAACTGGTATTCTGAAATCTCAGATCTGAAATTTCAGATCATGAATTTACAAGGTCTGGATTGCTATTTCCAATCTCAAATCTGTAAATTCAGACAATGAAATAGTGAGATCCGAACTGCTATTCTATAAAATCAGATCTGTGATTTCAGATCATGAACTTGTAATACCTGAATTACTTGAGAAAGAATTCAGGTAGCTTTAATTCAATCTGGCCGAATTGTTCCTCTTTCTTAGAATTCCTAGAGTGCTTGAGAAAGACTTTAAGAATTTAGATCTTCCAATCAATAGCTGAATTGAGTGCAAGGTTAGAGATAACTTGCACAATTCGGTTGGTGTTCATTCAGCTGAGTTGATGATCATCCAGCTGAAATGAAGCCCTAGAATTGCTAGATCTGATTGCATGCATGGTGATTAGATCCTTGATAGAGATATAAGGACCATCACTCATGCATAGATTGAACATGCGCTCGAGAGAGGCTGTTCATTGCTTTGGGATTTCACCAAACCAAGGCTGAATCCTATTCTACTTGAATTGCCTATAAATCTAGTCGGTAAATTTATTTTTCTATGCATCTTTAGTTTGTCTCCTCACTTGCATACAAGGTGTTTGGTCCAATGTGTTAGAAATAACTTTGTAGTTAGAATTTTAGATTTTCATTAGTTTTACATTTCGGCTGATCAGATAACAGTAGACTGATTTATTACTAGTAGTTGATACATAAGTCCTCATGGGAACGATACTCTACTCACTACTCTATTACTTGAGTGACTAGTGCACTTGCTAGTGTAACAACGAGCCACACATCAGAACTCTACCCCAATTAGCTTAGACAAAACTCTTACTTCACATCCCAAGCTGCTCTAGTTTTCATCCTCTCACATCCAAGGTCTTCCCCATTCACTCTCCAACATCCCTCGAGTTCCCCCATACCGGTATTACAATCGTAGATCCCCTAGGTTATATTTTGAAGCATGAAGCATTCCCAAAGTAACGACAATGCAAAAGAAAAGTTACCATCATCCAGCACGTTCTTCACCACTTGGGCCACATTCCTTCACACTATAATGACTCTAGATCTTTCAAGGATTGAAACAAAGATTTAATTCCTTCTGTGCAATAAACTGAAGAGAGTAACTAGAGTGGTTATGGGGTCCAAAGCTTGCTGAAATGGACCATGAAGAATTCAATCATGATCTACACCCATGTTTAGGACTAAAAATATATGATGTAAAAAAATAAAATAATGTAAATAAATAAAGCTCGAAGGGTGGGGCAGATTTGACAACTGGCCCACTCTACATAAATTCAAATTTAAGTTGTTCTGATTATGGGGGAAATTAAGCAACCACCCAACATATGAAGAGTGGCGAAGTTGTTCTAACCTCCCCACCCCATAACTGCCTCCCTCTATATAAGGGGGAGAAAAGAAGAAAATTGGCCTAGCAGATTGAGAGAAGGGAGAAGAGAAAGAGATAAGAAAGAGAAAGAAAAAAAAAAAAGAGAAGAGAGAGGAAGAGAAGAAATAGAGGAGGAAATTAGTAGTCGGGTGATTGAGTTGATTAAGGATAACCATACACAGGTATAGATTTTATCTTCTTCTTATACTCCTTAAAAATTTTATCTATTGCAATCTTTATCTTATTCTCTCTCTCTCTGTCTCTAGAGTTCTGTTAGAACTCGACATCTTATTTCAATTTATATATTGAAAGAGATTAATAGTTAGAGACTAACTATTGTTATGTTCGGTGGATCTTATCCACCTCAAAAGAACTTTAATATAATGGATAAAAGACACATCTTTGAGTCCCACGGTCAGTGGATTTTATCCACTTAAAAAGGGGATAGGTGTGCTGGTTTTCCACCTGTAACAGCACATGTTGCCACTTGCTACTGACAATATTTTTTGGGACCCACTATTTCAATTTGCTGTCAAATGTTATAGAGGGACCCACAATATCTTATCCAGAAGATAAATTATATTACCATCTGAATTAGTTAGAACTCAATCGGTGGATCCTATCCACCTCAATCAAAGAACATACAATTTGACCCCACCATTGACAGTTGTGAACTGTCCTGAGTTGGTGGCCTCTATCAAATTACCTTGCAACAGTAGATCACAATGTTGTAATCGGTGGATCCTGTTCACCACATTCAAAGCTAAATATAAATTGATTGGGGGTCGTCACCCACTGTTGAAATCAACATAGTAGACCCACTATTATAATTGCTGGTTTGGTAGGTCTCATCCACTATAAATCCAAATAAGATTTAATAATTAGATTATAATATTCGATGGATTTTATCCATCTCAAAGAAAAATTAGCAGTGAATAATCCATTGTTACAAAATTCTAAATTGTTTTTTTTTGGGTTGGAGGATCTCACTCACTATATACAAAAGTGGGCCATGCCCACTATCAGATCAACAACATAGTGGGTCCTACTGTCAGATTAGTATAGTGGGTCCCACTGTTAGAATATTTAAGCTTCAAATATTAAAGTGGGCCATACCCACTATTTAATGAATATAGTGGGTCCCACTTATTAGTGGGGCCAACTATTAAAATATTCAAGTTTAAAATGTCAAAGTGGGCTATGCCCACTATCAAATCAACACAGTGGGTCCCACTTGTCAATGGGGCCCACTATTAAAATATTTAAATTCAAAACAGGGTCCCATCTATTAACGGGGCCTACCTGGCAAAATATTTAAGTTTTAAATCTTAAAATGGGCAATGCCCACTAACAAATCAACCTAGTAGGTCCCACCTATCAGCGGGGCCCACTATCAAAATATTTAAGTTTAAAACTTTAAAGTGGGCCATGTCCACTATCTAATCAAACTAGTGGGTCCCACCTGTTAGCGAGGCCCACCGTTAAAATATTTAAGTTATAAAATCTTAAAGTGGGCCACACCCACTAACAAATCAAACTAGTGGGTCCCACCTATTCGTGGGGGCCACCGTTAAAATATTTAAGTTTTAAATCTTAAAGTGGGCCACGCCCACTAACAAATTAACCTAGTGGGTCCCATCTATCAATAGGGCCCACTGTCAAAATATTTAAGTTTAAACGTTAAAGTGGGCCATGCCAATTATCAAATCAAATTAGTGGATCCCCCTAATCAGTGGGCCCACTACCAAAATTTTTAAGTTCAAAACATCAAAGTGGGCTATGCCCATTGTCAAATCAAACTAGTGGGTCCCACCTATCAGTGGGACCCACTGTCAAAAATTTTAAGTTTAAAACATTAAGGTGGGTTATGCTCACAAGTAATTTAGTATATTGGATACCAGTTCTTACTAATTAACGGGATTCATTGTTAAGATTTATAAGTTTAAATACATAGGTACCTAATGGTGTAGGGGTCCTATGACCTATCTACCAATTGTGGAGCCCACACATGGGTATAACCCGCTAAGAGTCCAAGATGATGGGACTACTTATACCTGTTATTGGGTTTAATCCTTACAAATTAGCTCTTTCATGTAGTGGGACCCACTGTCAAAAAATTTAAGTTTAAAACATTAAGGTGGGTTATGCTCACAAGTAATTTAGTATATTGGATACCAGTTCTTACTAATTAACGGGATTCATTGTTAAGATTTATAAGTTTAAATACATAGGTACCTAATGGTGTAGGGGTCCTATGACCTATCTACCAATTGTGGAGCCCACACATGGGTATAACCCGCTAAGAGTCCAAGATGATGGGACTACTTATACCTGTTATTGGGTTTAATCCTTACAAATTAGCTCTTTCATGTAAAATCAAAATCAAAGGGTATTTCCTTCAAGGAATATAATTAAGGGGTTTTAGTAGACATAGTGCATACTTATACACCCTGAAGAGGGAAACCCTAATTCTATTCAAGTTCTTTTTTTATGAATTATGATCAAAACAACCCATAAGCATCATATCTTAGGTCTGTTTTTGTCTTCATTTCATAAGTTTTTAAATCCATTTTATTCATTTCTCTCATAATCTCTAATGTGATATCATTTGTTTATTCTTCTTATTTTTTTTTACTTATATTACATGTCTAATTTGCTATTGTAGGTATGCACAGCTCACCCAGACCTTCAAAGAACACTTAGGCACCAAGAGTAACACCATAGAAGCACTTATGGACAGCTTGCAATCAACCCCTACATTGTGATGAACTCGTGGCACATCGCCACCTTTGCAATGAACATGCAACGCAGTAAGCAGAACCACGATAAACCCATGGTCCACCGAGTCTAGCCAACACCCAAACCTAAATAAACCTCAGGAAGACCCAGCCAAGAGATCCAAGCACACCTAAGTATGCGATGAGGCCACACCTGCTACGACACGCGATGAACTCATAACCCGCAAGCCCACTCTGGACGACGGGTTAGAGAAAATAGTAAGTCAAGCTCACGGCAAGGCTCGTGTGTGCCCTAACACACAAACCCATGACAGCAAAGGGCTCTGCTGACTGCCATGTGGAATTGATGAAGCACCAACTACCAAACGGTGGTGTCACTATCACCACATAGGATTAGTTATGATGCGCAAAAAAATAGTAGCACATGTGAGTAATGAAGAATCTCAAGGATAAGAAAAGCTGATCCTTAAGAAAATCATCATGAGACACGTGGCAATACCCCAGTAGTGCATCTATTAATTGATAGCAAATCAAATATTCCCCTTCCCTGATATAGAGCGAATATCCTCATTTCTTGCCTTTTAGGATCTCGAGACCTCCCCCATAAATAGAGATCCTCCTCACACTAGAAATCATCAAATCCCAAGCATTCATCACCAAGTACTCTCGAGTATGCCCTAACTCCCCATTGTGCAACCCCGACCTAAGACCCTTGTCATTTTCCTCTTGCAAACGTTCTTTTGTCTTTCAAAGAGACCACTCCTCACCTCAGCCTTACACCCTCGCCCACAGTAGAATCTCTGGTTGGCGTCTTTGATCACAGAGAATGGCCTCGAGAAAATCAACCTCAATACCATCCTCGAGGAATAGAGCAATGTTCAGGAAAACACCTAGAGTTGAAAATCTCCCTAAGATGGAAACACCCATCCAAGCTGATATCGAGATCTTGTCAAACAAGGTCTACGGGGTATGGCTTCTCTTCCAATTTCCGAAGAGCGGATCAAAAAAATTGAGCAAAGCATTGAGGAAACAAGGAGTGCTTTCTAGATCCTGCTCAACCAACTAGCCCAAGCTGAGCAGACCCCTGCCGCCACTCTCCCTAGCGTCCTGAATCCTAACCCTAACCCTAGTCTTCATGCTTCCAACACCATGCATACCATCCCGGAACAACCCCATAGAGCCAATCCCACCCTTACCCAAGCAACCTCTCTGCCTACTCACCAGTTTCATACCTTACCCTACACTGACCCAATAGTAGATACCCCTCTCTGTAGAGATGAACTAAGGGAATATGTCTAGGGACTGGTGGTTGAAAGTCACAACCGGGCCTAGGACTCGAAGGTCTTACAAAAACCTTATTCTGATGATATCCTATACAAGCCTTACCCTGCTAGGTACACTTCTCCCCAGCAATGGCCTTAGTACGACAGACAGAGGGGCAGCCCACAAGAACACATCAACAAGTTTGAAGATTCCTCCATCCTCGATGGAGACCTCAAAGTACATGAGTTCTTGAAGTTGTTGACCGGCCCAACATACACATGGTTCGTGAGTCTCACCCCTAGGAGTATCGATTCATGGGGTGAGTTAGCCAAGAAATTCCTATTGAAATAGTTCACCTTGGAAAGGAAACTAAAGATGACCGATCTGTAGAACATGGAGCAAGGACCAAGAGAAGACCTCCTAGCCTACGTCATGAGATTCCAGAAGCTCACTCATTCTGTCTTCGATGAACATGCCATTGAAAAGTGCTTTGTTGAACAGTGTGTTCAAGGTATGCACCCTACATATAGAATCGGCATCGAAAACATCGAAGTCAAAACCTTTAGCCAGCTCTAGAGATGCACAAAGAGGACGGTGCGAACCGTCAAAGACACGTCCCCATACAACAGGAATGAAGCATATGCGGTTGATAGGAGACATAGAAACAATGGAGGAACCAGACAGGGACCATACCAGAGAGGTAACGCCCAAGGAAAAAGAGATGCACCACCACCTCCTCCATTCCTCTATAATAGATAAGAGGTAATTATGATTATGAACAAGTTAGTAGAAGGCAGGGTCATCAGCCTACCACTGCCACCACCAGGAGTAGACCCAAAAAGAGATAAGTGCGGTGGTAGATGGTGCAATTACCACTAGACACCGCACCATGAGCTGATGGACTATTTCACCCTAAGAAGGATATTTGCACAGAGGATAAAGTTGGATCAATTTGTAACAAAGGAGCCAGCCTACGTAGAAACCGACCCCCTGCCAGCCCAAACCCAAGGAGGTAGAGTTAACATAGTCAGGGCAACTGGGCAATACCAAGCTGACGCTCTGATAGAAAATCTAGAATAGAGCAAAGAACTATGCCAATTCTTCACTAAATAGGGAACCAACACAAAAACACAGAAGTTGGCCATCAGGGCATTATCAGAAGTGTTCTGGTACCCCTTGCAACCTTATAGCCGTGATCGTAGCAATGTGGAATTCATGATAGACGACATGCCAATTGCTGATCCCCTTCACAACTGGCCTTTGTATATCATGGCAAAGATAGGGGTATGGCATGTGCAGACTGATGGCCCACCCAGGAAGTTTTGTAAACCTTATTCCAATCCAAACATTGGAGTTGTTGAATATCTGAAAGGAGCACATCAAAGGGCTGCCGTTAGAGGTAACAGATTTCTACGGTAACCCATCGGTTACCAAGGGGTCCATAGAGCTAAAGGTCGTGATCAAGCCATTTAGCATAATGCAAGAGTTCCAGGTAGTCCGAGGAAAGACTATCTATCATGCACTCTTGGGGCAACCACTGATACACAATCTAGCCCTTGTCCCTTCACGGAGTTGGTAGAGGACGGTAAAACAAGGATAGCCAAAGTTGATAGGACAAAGTTGCCACACCCACCTGAGAATGAACCCATAGGGATGTCGGAACATCGAAAGAGAAGCAGATGTGTGTGGGTGACAGGAGACAACAAGAAGGAATACTACACCATCATCGAGGACCATGAGAACGACGGACCTCCCACGGCTAAAAAGGTCATCCTTGAGGTATGATTTTATAAATTGCTTAGCGTAACCTTATCGCAGCATGAACTGAAAGTGAAATTTCTTTTTTAAAAAGGGGGTTCAACCTCCATCTATTACTGATGTTTTTTTTTTAAGAAAATGGCACATATGTTTGCTACAAAGTCATTACATTTTCTAACTAAAGACTCTAAGTAATGTTTCAACCAGCACTATTTCACTACATCATAAATTGATATTGCTACGATCATACCATCAATCAATGATTCAACCATTGAATTGGACATAAAGGTACAACATTCAAACCACAGACCTATATAAACATAAACTCCCCAAGACTCAAGGCAAATAATATTTTAGACAACTTTAGGAATCGAAAGAAGATGTACTGGAATACTGTGATGAGGTTAGACTAACGCCAAAGTGCATGACAGACTCCATCGACACAGTACATCGAAAGAAGATGTACTGGAATACTGTGATGAGGTTAGACTAACGCCAAAGTGCATGACAGACTCCATCGACACAGTTGAGGAACCATTGGAAGAGATCGACTTAGCAGCCAACGGATCCAGAAAATGATCCTTATACATATCTGCCAAATTACGGACTCCATGATAGATTCCGCCACTGGCTGCATCTACCATACTTCTATCCATGGGATGAAGCCCTTCATAGAAGTATTGGATCAAAAGTTGTTCGGGTATTTGGTGGTGTGGACAGCTAGCAACAAGTTGTTTAAACCTTTCCCAATATTCATATAGCATCTCACCACCAAATTGCCGAACTCCACATATTGCTTTTCTTATATTTGCAGCCCGAAATGCAGGAAAATATTTGTCTAAAAATATCCTATTCATCTCATCCCATGTGCGTATTGAACTGGGAGGAAGAATATACAACCAATCTTTCACTTTATCACGTAAAGTAAATGGAAAGGCTATGAGTTTCACCTGATTCTCGGTCATACCGTGGAGTTTCATGCTTGAACAGATGACATGGAATTCCTTTAGATGCTTATGAGGGTTCTCACCTGGAAAACCATGAAATAGAGGCAATAATTGTATCAAACCAGATTTCAATTCAAAACCTACCTCAAGATTGGGATACGTGATGCATAGGGGCTGTTGGTTCAACAGTGGTGCAGCTAACTCTCTCAACGTCCTCTCTCTGTCAACCATTCTTTCTTCTCCTTCAAAGATGGGTAGATCACAGATGAGTAAATCACAATCTGAGTTCACCCTTTTAGGTGAACGATCCTTCCTTTGTTTCGCCTCCTTCCTTAAACGACAGGTGGTCCTCTCAATTTTGGGGTTGTACTCAAGTTCACCTCATTGAGAAGCATGAGTCATAAAACAAGAAGGTTAACAAAAAGAAGGTAATAGCTATGAAATTAAAGTTGCTCCCCAACAGTGGTGCCAAAATTTTGACGGGTTGTCGAAGCCCTCAAAAATAATACTAGTCCCACAATAAAATATTTGTAGCAAAAGTAGTACTAGGTCGAATCCCACAAGGAGCTAGACAATAATCTCTTAGCCGAATGAATAATATAACTGAGTGGGAAAATAAAATAACTAAAATTAGAAGAATAAGAAAGCAATAGCGAACTAAACAAACAAGAGAAATTCAGTCTTACTGAATTCTGGTTCAAGGGTTCGGGTTGAATCGATTGGCCATCGATCCTAGGTAAATTTCAGCATTCTTGCCATTCAAGCATTTAACCTTAGATTTATTAGGATAGCCATAATAAACCTTGTTGTTTTCCTAATTCAGTTGACCAAACCCAACATTCGATCAACACTTATCACCACTCGACTGGGTACTAGGGGTGTTCACGGGTCGGGTTTGGTTGATTTATTGGGGTTTTCCCAACCGACCCGACCTGGTCAGGTTACCTGAGGTGGAAACTGAAACTGATCCATTGATAGGCGAAACCGACCTGGTCGATTTGAGTCGGGTTGGGTCGGTTTCGGTTGGTTTCGGTTTTGCTCCTGTACAAAAGGACACCTAATTGAATTCTAATTGTAATTGCCTAATGGGTTGCCTATTTGGTGTAAAAGATTATAGAAAGTTAGAAACTAGGATAGATTGCCTATTCTAATTGTAAATGCCTAATGGGCCTTCTAGTTCTAGTAGAAGGCTAGTTATAGTTAAGTAGGAAACCACTCAAATTAGGAACTTCCGAACTAGTAAAAGACCGATTCGGTTCGGGTCAGGTTGGTTTCGGTTTTCACAGAAGAAAACCGAAACCGACCCGATATATCGGTTTATATATGTGCCCAACCGGAAACCGACTGGTACTGATGAAAACCCGGCCGACTCGGGTTGGGTCGGTCCAGGTTGGTCGGTTTGGTCGGGTTGGGCATTCTTATGAACAACCCTACTGGGTATGATAGCGTTCCATGTTAAACAGTGATAGCATTAAGATTTGTGAAAATAGTTAAACCAAAATATCAATAATTGAGATAGCTGCAATTACTAAATCTTGCTCCATCGATTCCTTAGGTTGAACCATGTTAAAACATTGGTCAAAGGCTGTCAAGAACAATTGACCTAGAAAGATATCAACCTAATTGCTACTTGTACCACTATTCAAGACAATTATGGATCACCGAAATCATGGATAGCAGTAGGAAAATCAACATTAATTCAGTTTGGCAGACTAATTAACATTAATATCCAATAAAAATATGCACAAGAATCAATGAATACTTGAATTAGAAAGTAAGAAAATAAATTAACTACAGAACCTCACAATGACACAATCGAACCTCCCCCCTTGAACCAGAAAAAGAAGCTTAGTTGCTCATGATATGCACAATCTCCATGCTTTGCTTCTCCGTAGCCGAATTGCTTTCTTGAGCTTCTTGGTTTTCTTGATGATCTCTCGGATCTAGGAGTGAGTGATGCTAGAGCTGGTCTGCCCACCTCTTTATATAGCCAAAGGAGAGGCTGTTTTCCAACTCCTTCTAGGAGATCATCATATCTTAAGGGAGTCCTAATCTTCTTTGAACCAATCATATCCTATCTCTTATCTACTCCCCATCCTTCTTATCTTTATAGGATTACATTCAGAATTTAGATCTAATAAGACTCTCTCTCTCTTTGGAGGTTACATTCGAATTAAGACTCTAGGCTCTCGCATTTGAGTTGGGCTGCTTCAATGTACTTCTACGAGTTGGGCTTCAGTTGTGAAATGGGCCTGGCTGTGAACTTGCTCAGGACTTCGGGCTCATTTTCATACTCGATGTGGGTAGAATCTGTCAAAACCCAAAACATAAAGGTTATGGGCCTTAATTTCATCTTTCTAATGCTTCTTGAATTGTCTACTTTAGAGTTCTAAATTGAGAGTTATGCCCAGATTACTAATTGTCACCGAAACTATGGAAAATCACTCGATTTGCCCTGTTTTCTTCTTCCTTCTTTATTGCCCTGAATCGAAACACAAGAGTAATGAGTCCACTTATGTGCTAAATTAATGTAAAAGAGTGAATATTAGGGGATAAAAATAGGGTTCCTTTTGGTCTCATCAAATCCTCCCACACTTAAACCTTGCCCGTCCTCGGGCAAGACAAAATTCAAACAAAACAAACTAACTATCCTACCGATTTTTAAACTCAACTCTCCTTCATCTTTTTCCAAACATATTCTAGGTTAAATATTGTGAACTGTTAAATCAACACAACCAAGCCATAGACGATTCATTCATCAGTCAATCCAATTTCTGCTATTGCTTACCAGGTAGTAACTCAGGGAAAACCTTTTTATCTTCTCTCTCTTTTTATTTTCTTTTTTTTTCCTTTAAAGAAGTGAGTGCATTTTATGCTCCATCTCACTTTTGGATTACTTGGTCAGTAGGTGCATTTTATGCTCCATCCTACTATTTGAATTGCTTGCTAGTTGGTGCATTATATGCTCCATCCTACCAATTGTGGTAATGGTGAAGTATTTACCCTATTTACTTAAAGCTAAATTTAGGACTAGCTTAACTGGAAAATGACTTTAGATAAGTAATGTACTCCTTGATCATATTTCTTTACTAGGTTCACAAGAATTTCCTTACAACATTGCTTCAATTGATTCCAAAAGAGTTGCGGTTTTGATTTTTTTTTTAGAGGCAAATGTAGAAACACACGACCTAAATCAAATTTTAAAACGCAACCTAAATTCTAACCTAAATCTCCCTCCCCCACACTTAAAATTTACATTGTCCCCAATGTAAGGTTAAATGCAAAGAAAGGGCAGAAAAACTAAACTAGGAATGTAAAAAAAAAAAAAGAAAAAGGAAAAACAAACTTCCCTATTTTTAATAATCCTAGATTGGATCCTCTAATTCTTGTGGACGCAGCTTTCGGCGTGCTCCCCTTCCATCCATCATGGGCAGGTTCAAATCTGAAATAAGGGCCTTCGTATCCAATTGTACACTCGATTCTAGCTCCCCATTCATATCCTTTTCAAAAATTTCCTGCACAGTTATATCAATAGTGTCAACCAAATAGATCGAATTGTCTTCATTCAAGTACTTCATAGCTTAAAAAATATTAAATTTAACAATCTCCCTATCAAACTCGATGGAGAGGGTACCCTCATCCACATCTATTTTGGTCTTGGCCATTTTCATGAATGGCTTGCCTAATAGAAGTGGGGCAAAACTTGTGATCGTGTCCTCCACCATCGTCAGAATGTAAAATCAGCAGGAAAAATTAAATCGTTAACCTGCACCTATACATTCTCAACAATCCCTTCTGGGTAGGCGTTAGAACAATCAGCTAATTGGATAACAACTCTAGTTTCCTTTAAAGGACCTAATCTCAAAGCATAGTAAATCGAGTATGGCATGACATTGATATATGCACCTAAGTCTAGCATGGCATGCTCGATTCGCTTATTGCCAATCACACAAGGTAGGATGAACAAACATGGATTAGCATGTTTTACTGGTAAGGTCCTCTTGATCATGGCTGAAATGTTCTCTCCAACTCTTACCTTAATGGGGCTCTCATTTGAGTTTTATACCTCCTCTTCTTCTTGTCCTTTATCCACCTTCCTTGGTGAGGTAGGTTCTAGCTGCAGTTCCTTCCCGCTTCTCAGTACCACTGAACTTACATTCTCCTTGGAGTTGACTACCGTTTGTGAAAGGATGAGAGATCCATCGTATGGACACCCAAATCTTGCGGAATAAAGGGGCGAATTTCAAAAAATTCTCTCCCTTTCAACTGGGAATCGCATTCCCTTGAACCATAAACTGAACTAGATTTGAACCAAAAGGAGTAGGAGAGGATTATGCCTGATACGGAGAAACAATATCTCCCAACGAAGGTGTTCACGCCCAAGAAAGGATCCAAAGACTGCTCCCACTGAAGATGGCGTAGTGCAGGATGGAGCAGAATCAGCAGTATTCTTCTCCAAGAATTCTGTCCTTTGCAAGAAACAATAGGATGGCACGTGCGCACAGCTTCATATCAATTCTTTCTCAAAGAACTGATGTCAAGATCAAATCTTGACTTCTCCCACCACTGGAGAGCGAACTGGATGTCTGGCGGCTACAGGATGGAGGCGGCAAGAAAGATCTTTGCAGGGATTGCAGAAATCTTTCTTCTGTGATTTCAGCTCTGAAGAGAATGTGAGTATATCTCTATTCTAAAGGTTGCCGCCCCTTCCTTATTTGTAACCCCAAAGGATCAGCTCCTAATCCAATTAGGAGTTGCTGATCCAAATCTTATTTGGATCAAAACATCTCTTTAGGTGATAAGGATAAACCCTTATCTTATCTGCAGATTGGATCAACCTTCTCCTAACCTTATTAGGAGGTTTCTACATCCAAATCACATTTAGATCTAGAATCTCTGGGTTAAGGCCCTATCCTATCTGCTTGATCCATCTCAGAATTTTCCCATATTTAACTTATTAAATAAGTCCAATTCAAAATTGGGTTTAGGCCCATTAAGCTTATGTGCTCACTTAACCTTCCTAATTTCTATCCAGTTGGGCTTCCTTGTATGGTATGGGACCAACCATTGATCTACACATCAGCCACATGGGTTCGGCCCAGCCTTTATTACAAGGCCTGGCCGAATACACTGTTATGGACAGTGCACCCCATGAAACTCATCAAATGGGCTCTATGGGCCCAACCAACACTTACCCTAAGTGGTCCTTGGGCCAAGCCACCTTGTAACACCTAGGGACTTTGGGCAGATGCAAGATTAGCCCATCAGGAATTACCCTCAATGGTCGTACACTTAACCTCTCAGCCCATAATGATCAAACACTGCCCGACAAGAGAGGACTTCTCCCTCGGCTACAAGGAACAGTGTTGCACTCTACTTATATGGATCCCAGGAATTAAAACCTTTTTGCAAACATTTTAGAAACCATAAGATATATACTTTTACATCTCATATAAAATATACTTTGCAAAACAAAACTCAACGATTGAAATCGGCTACCGGCAGTCTAGGTTTCCATCAGTGAGAGTGCATCCCCGATCATTACCTTTGTCCGACAAAGGGGCTGATCCTGTCACTATGATCACCCACTCAGATGAATTCTCAGACTGTCCCAACATACCAAGGTTTTGACCCCCGCTAAGGATCTCACTGATTGGTACATCAAAGACAGCCCAATCCGACACCCAGTGCAATATCATAATCAAGTCTAGGGGTCGAGTGTAACTTTCTAGTTTTGCCCATCAATCTCCAAGGTCCAGGGTAATACTAGAAATCTGGTCAAGTTCAAAGATTCAATTAATCCTACACTGAATGTGCCTAGGGTCTCACCCTGGCAGCCGAGACAGGCCACCCCAACCGACTTGGTGGCACAACAGCGTCAGCCTTATCAGGATAGGTCTCCCCAGATCGACTCACTGGCTATGAACATTCTAAACTAACACAAGTCTCATTTAGTGTCCAGTTTAAGGGTATTACACAGAAACATACAAAGGGAACATGAATCAAATATGCACTTTTATTCATTTACAATAAACTCATAAAGTACATCATTTTGATTGAAGCTAAGGGCATACAAATTGTCTAACAACTCCCACTTGCACTTAGGTCCAATCAGGTACAAGTTAGAGTCCCATGCTTTCCATGTGTTTCTCAAACACTTTCTGTGAAGGTGGTTTTGTCAATGGGTCTGCTACATTTTCCGCTGACGCTACCTTCTGAATCAGGACGTCCCTTCAACCAACAATCTCCCGTAGTACGTGGTACTTCTTCTCGATGTGCTTTGACTTCGAGTGGGCTCGTGGCTCCTTAGCCTGAGCAATGGCTCCATTGTTGTCACACAACAACGGGATGGGTGATGTGCTAGATGAAACTACTCCCAACTCATGAATGAACTTCTTCATCCACACGGCTTCTTTGGCAGCCTCACTTGCGGTAGTGTACTCAGCCTCGGTCGTGGAGCCTGTAGTGGACCCCTTTTTGCTGCTTTTCTAGCAAACAACACACAATCCTATCATGAAAACATATTCAGATGTAGACTTTCTATCATCTAGATCCAATTGGAAATCGGCATCTATATACCCTTGGATCCGTAGTGAGTTACTATCGAATACTAGACAAAACTCTTTTGTCATTCGAAGGTACTTAAGTATGTTTTTCACAGCAGCCCAGTGCTCCTACCCTGGGTTGGCCTGAAATCTGCTTACTACACTCACTGCCTGAGCGATGTCAGTACGAGTGCACAGCATGGCATACATGATGCTCCCTATGACAAAGGCATAGGGAATGTCTTTCATGCCATCAATCTCCTCATAAGTCTTGGGAGACATCTTCTTGGAGAGAGCGACTCCATGCCTGAAAGGAACATTTCCTTTTTTGGAATTTTCCATGCTGTATCTTTTGATTGTTTTGTCAATGTAAGCAGATTGGGATAATCCTATTATCCGCTTTGATCTATCTCTATAGAGTCGAAGACCCAGAATATAGGAGACTTCTCCAAGATCTTTCATGGAGTGAAAGCCATACTTTCACCGTAATTAACATTCCTACATCATTCCCAGTGAGTATAATGTCATCTACATACAGAACCAAGAAGGTAACATTATCTCCACTATACTTCCTGTAGACACATGGTTCATCTAGATTCTGCTTGAAATCAAATGATTTGACAGCAGAGTCAAAACGGATGTTCCAACTTCTAGAAGCTTGCTTATGTCTATAAATGGATCTATTAAGATTACATACCATGTTTTCCTGACCTGCAGCAATGAAGCCTTGCGGCTGCTGCATATAGATATCTTCAGTAAGATCTCCATTCAGGAATGTAGTTTTGACATCCATCTACCAAATCTCATAATCATGGTATGCTGTTGCAGCTAGCAGGATCCTAATGGATTTAAGCATGGCCACAGGCGAAAAGATTTCCTCATAATCGATGCCCTCTTTCTGAGTGTACCCTTTCGTCACCAGACGGGCTTTGAAGGTCTTAACCTGACTATTGGGGCCCTTCTTCCTCTTGTAAATCCACTTGCAACCGATTTCTTTTACCCTAGAGGGCGGATCTACTAGAGTCCAAACTCCATTGGTCTCCATTGAGTCCATCTCTGCTCTGATGGCCTCCATCCACTTCTGGGAATCTATGTCCAACATAGCTTACGCATAAGTCACGGGATCCACCTCACTAGTTAAGGTTTCCACCAGGTAACTATCCTGGTCATAACCATAATGGACTGGTGGCCTAGATACCCGAGTTGATCTTCTAGGTTGGTCACTACTTGGAACTGGTGAGACGTCTCCCACTACTCCTGAACTCTCTTCATCAAGGACTATTTCCTGACGATGGGTGTCCAGGATATAATTGGTTTCCAAGAACTATGCATTTCGTTTGCAGAACACCTTCTGCTCACTTGGGTCATAGAATAGGTAACCCATAGAGCCTTTTGGGTAGCCTACAAATAGGCAACGACTGGTCTTGGATTCCAATTTGTCTGCACTCATTCTTTTAATGTGTGTTGGACAACCCCAAATCTTCAAGTGTCTGACACTTGATTTCTTTCCGGTCCAAAGTTCATATGGAGTGTTCGGAACCGATTTGGTTGGAACCCGATTCAGTACGTATTTCACAGTCTCTAATGCATAACCCCAAAAGGATGTGGGTAACTCTGAGTGTATGAGAAGTGACCAGACCATATTCAATAAGGTCCTATTCCTATTCTCTGACACACCGTTAAGTTGTGGTGTAGCAGGAGGAGCTAACTGTGATACTATCCCATTGTCCTTTAGGTAGTTCCTAAATTCGTTAGAGAGATACTCGCCACCTCGATTTGATCGAAGGGCTTTAATTTTTCTCCCTAACTATTTCTTGACCTCTTGTCTGAACTCTTTGAACTTTTCAAAGGATTCAGACTTGTGTCTCATTAGGTACACGTAACCATATCGTGAAAAATCATCGGTGAAGATGATGAAATACACATGTTGATTATGTCCTAACACTCAAGGGACCACACACATATCTACGTATAAGGTCAAGTGTGCCTATACATCTTTCAGGCTTACCGTTAAATGGTCATTTCATCATCTTGCCTTGCAGGCAAGGCTCACAAGTGGGAAGATCTTCTACAGTTAGAAAATCCAAAGGACCATCCTTTACCAACCTTGTGATTCGGTCAACACCGATGTGGCCAAGTCGGTAATGCCACAGGCACGTGGGGTTAACTTTTTCACGGGCTCTCTTCTTGGGGATTTCAGCCCACGTAGTTTCGGTTATGTTGGTTTCTAGAGAAGGATGTAGAACATAGAGATCGTTCTCCAGTTCCCCGTATGCGATGAATCTGTAATTTCTTTTAATAGTAATCGTATTACTAAAGAAGACAAAATGACCATATGCACACAGTTTTGAGACAGAAATCAAAATTCTCCTTAAATTTTGTACATAAAAACAATCTTTCAGTACAATTGTTCCTTCTCTAAAAAGTAACTCCACGGTTCCTATGGCTGCGGCTGCAACAGTTGTAGTAGTCCCCAAGTAGAGCGTGTCTTCTCCTTCACTCAGCCTTCTGCTTACCTTGAACCCCTGCAGTGAGTTACACGCATGAGTTGAAGCCCCAGAGTCAATACATCAGGACGCAGAAGCTACCAACAAGTTGGTTTCTATAACACAAGTTTCGAGATTACCTTTCTTGGATTCCAGGTAGGCAAGACAGTTCCTTTTCCAGTTGTCGGTCTTCTTGTAGAAGTGATAGGCATTCGATGCCTTGTCCTTCCTCTGCTTCTTGGGTTTGGCAGTCTTCTTCTGGGTCTTTCTCTTTGCCTTCCTTTTCTTGCCCAATTTGCTAGTTTCAACAAGCATGGGTTGTCCAAGAAGGCAATGATATAGCAGCAGGCAAGGGAGTTTTTCTCCTCCCATTCTTGGTATTCTCTTCTCTGGGCCTTAGAAGCCCTATCTCCCGAACGATTTAGGATAGGATTCTTGGCTACCTTGTCCAATTTCTTAGAGGTTAAGACCAACATAAGGTTCCTATACCAGTCGGCATAGTTTGGGCCCTTCAGCTTGTTGTCATCAAGCAGCTTTGCAAATTGTCTGTTTGCCATTTTCTGATAAAAAAGCAAACATTAGTCCACAACCTAATTTGATTCATGTTCATTACAAGGATATGGATTTTAATCTATGTTTCATTTCCATTTATTCATCTTTGAGATTTCTCTCCTTTCTCAGTGACGGAGACTGCGAGTTGTCTTTGGAAATGTGGGAAATCACATAGGGTGCACGGAGCCAACTGTTTCAGTTGCAAAACCTCACCACCTTTCTATGAAGGATCATATCCACTCATCATATGAGCTTTCCCTTTAGCCTCTACCAGACAAGGTTCAGAGTCATTTTCAGGTAAACCTTTCTGTCCAGTGAGTGCTTACCCATCATATTCGTGAACGCCAAGGTACCGTGAGAGAGTTCCCATTTTCTGGTGAAGCCCCTCCCGCATCGGTCTATGACGCCCCTATCATCTCATGAAACATTTAGACAAGCCCAATAGCAAATGGATAGCCCATTTTCTGGTGCGTTTCCTCATTACTGAAGGACCCATCCTCATGCTAATGATGGAAGGCCTTTGAGTTCATCATATGAATCTCTTTATCACATGCACTCATATTAGCTGGAGGGAACAATCAATTACTCCCTAATTTGATCTAAGTCAAACCCAAGTGGCTCCCATTGACTTTCATAAAGTCAGATTTCGGTGGGCCCAAATCGGCTAGGGTCCCGCACGTAACCTCTCCATGAGGTGTGGGGCCCACCACTAAGGGAGGTCATCCAATGACCAAAAGGGACACCATGGCAATGATGTGCATTCAGCCATGGTGTGTGCAAGAGCCACTATCGATTGATCATGGGCCAAGCATTTATGGCCCATGTACGTAGCACATCACACATCCATACATCACATGCAAGGATAAATTGGTCCAATCAATTAATTATCTGTAAAGCCCATTTGAAGCCCTTTTTAAATCCATAATATTAACCATTAATATTATCTAGGTATATGTGCCGAATTAGGGCTGATGGGTTCGACCCATATAGCTTTATCTGTAGAGTGGGCTTTTAGTAGTTTTATCCATTTAAAATTGGGCCTTTACAGGTTGGGCCGAATTAACCATTTAATTAAATATCAATCCTCAGGCCCATTAGTGGGAAAAATTAGGGCTGACTTTCAGCCTTGATCAAACCCTAGATTTGGTCCAAACAATTTGAACCAATCTTGGTTCGAATGGGTCTAAGGCTTGATTTTTAATTAAATCTTTAATTCAAGAAAATAATCTGAAATTAAATATTGATAATAGAAAAATAATAACCAGTCAAATAGGATTGTTCGCACAATCCATCCTGCAAAACAGAGGTTAGATCACAGTTTGCAGTTTCATAAACTACAAATTGCAGATTGTGATTCTCCTATCTGTGAAATTTCCTTCCTTGCGCCGCCATATTTGATCCAAAATAAAATAAATAGAAATCCTAATTTCTATTAATAATTACATTAGACCGAATACCTATACATTCAGTCTAAGAACAAAAATTATTTTACAGACCAAATGTAATAAAATAATCCATAATCTGCAAAAATGCAGGTTCCCTGCGCAAATCAAGATTTCGATCTCCTCTTGTACGAACAACCCATAAATCAAGAAAATCATAAAGAACAATTCTAAACAATAATCAGATTTATATAAAAATTAATTTCAGATCATTTGCCCATAATTTTGGGAACAAATTTCCCAAAACCCATATTTGCACAAATTGGGTAGAACGCCTTCTACCCATTTGAATAGGTTTAGATCTGAAACACATTGGTTCAAGATTTGAACCTGGGCTCTAATACCACTGGGGGGATGAGAGATCCATCCTATGGATGCCCAAATCTTGCGGAATTAAGGGTTGAATATCAAAAATTTTTCTCTCCCTTTCAATTGGGAATTGCATTCCCTATTTGGAAAATCATATTTTCAATGATCAATCTTGAACCATAAACTGAACCAGATCTGAACCAAAAGGAGTAGGAGAGGGTTATACCTGATATGGAGAAACAATATCTCCCAACGAAGGTGTTCACGCCCAAGGAAGGATCCAAAGACTGATCCCACTGAAGATGGCGCAGTGAAAGATGGAGCAGAATTAGTAGCATTCTTCTCCAAGAATTTTGTCCTTCGCAAGAAACAAACAGGATGGCACGTGAGCACAACTTCCTATCAATTCTTTCTCAAAGAACTGATGTCAAGATCGAATTTTGACTTCTCCCACCACTGGAGATCGAACTGGATGTCTGGCGGCTGCAGGATGGAGGCGGCAAGAAAGATCTTTGCAGGGATTGCAGAAATCTTTCTTCTGTGATTTCAGCTCTGAAGAGGATGTTAGTATATCTCTATTCTAAAGGCTGCCGCCCCCTTCCTTATTTGTAACCCCAAATGATCAGCTCCTAATCCAATTAGGAGTTGCTGATCCAAATCTTATTTGGATCAAAACATCTCTTTAGGTGATAAGGATAAACCCTTATCTTATCTGCAGATTGGATCAACCTTCTCCTGATCTTATTAGGAGGTTTTCAGATCCAAATCACATCTAGATCTAGACTCTCTGAGTGGATAGGGTTAAGGCTCTATCCTATTTGCTTGATCCATCTCAAAGTTCGCCCATACTTAACTTATTAAATAAGTCTAGCTCGAAATGGGCTTTAGGCCCATTAAGCTTATGTGCTCACTTAACCTTCCTAATTGCTATCCAGTTGGGCTTCTTTGTATGGCGTGGGACCCAAGCATTGATCTACACATTGGCCACATGGGTTCGGCCCAGCCTTTGTTACAAGGCCTGGCCGAATACACTGTTATGGACAGTGCACCCCCTGAAACCCATCAAATGGGCTCTATGGGCCCAACACTTACTCTAAGTGATCCTTGGGCCAAGCCACCTTGTAACACCAAAGGATTGTGGGTAAATGCAAGATTAGCCCATTAGACATTACCCTCAATGGTCTTACACTTAATCTCTCAGCCCATAATGATCAAACACTACCCGACAAGAGAGGACCTCTCCCTCGGCTGCAAGGAACAGTGTTGCACTCTCTACTTATATGGATCGTTGGAATTAAAACCTTTTTGCAAACATTTTAGAAACCATAATATATATATATACTTTTACATCTCATATAAAATATACTTTGCAAAACAAATCTCAATGATTGAAATTGGTTGCCGGCAGTCTTGGTTTCCATCAGTGAGAGTGCATCCCCGATCATTACCTTTGTTCAACAAAGGGGCTGACCTTGTCACTATGATCACCCATTCAGATGAATTCTCAGACTATCCCAACATACTGAGGTTTTGACCCCTGCTAAGGATCTCACTGATTGGTACATCAAAGACAACCCAATCCGACACCTAGTGTAGTATCATAATCGAGTCTAGGGGTCGAGTGTAACTTTCTAGTTTTGCCCATCAATCTCCAAGGGGTTTGATGGAGTATCTGCCATACCTAGTTTTGCCCCACCCCAGGAATATATCAATGCACCTAAATGGTCCAGGGCAATACTATATGAGTACCCTCGTATCTATCCTAAGAACAGGCAAATCCACCCGGCACTCGGTCCTCTTGCAAAGGCAGCAAGGCAATCAGTACCCTCGTGCATTTAACCCTGAATGGAGGAGTCACCCCAATCTGTCTTGGAAAAATCATAATGCGGTGAAACCCTTTCCCCAAAATTTCAATCAGCCAAAGAGGAAATCCAATCTAGAGGAGCTGATGAGCAAGTTCATAGCAAGTACAAAAATGAGATTTCAAAACCAAGAGGCATCGATCAAGAACTTGGAAACTCAAGTAGGGCAGTTGGTGCAGATGATATCTTCTAGAGTCCAAGGCACTTTATCCAGCAATACCGAAGCTAACCCAAGAGAGCAGGTGCAAGCCATTACCTTGAGGAGTGGTAAGGAGCTACAAGAGGTGGAGAAGAAGGCAAAGGAAGAAGGCAAGGTGGGTGAAACCCTAGAAACTGAAAAGAAGAAGGAAGAGCAATATGATTCAAAGAAAGCGAAAAGTCAACAACCGCAAGTACTATTTCCAAATAGGCTAAAGAAACAAAATTTGGAAAAGGAGTTCGGTAAGTTTCTTGAAATTTTTAAGAGTTTACATATCAACACTCCTTTTGCAGATGCTTTAGTCCAAATGCCACACTATGCAAAGTTCTTGAAGAAGATATTGGCAAACAAAAGGAAACTGGGAGATGTGGCTACAATTGCACTGAATGAAGAATGCTCAGAAATCCTCCTCAACAAGCTGCCTCAAAAACTGAAAGATCCAGGGAGTTTCACTATTCCTTGCACTATAGACAGTTTGAAAATTAACAAGGGATTGTGTGATTTATGAGCTAGTATAAATTTGATGTCCTATTCAGTTTTTAAGAAATTAGGGTTGGGTGAACCCCAACCCACTAGAGTTTCATTGCAGGTAGCTGATAGGTCCATCAAGCATCCTAGGGGAATCATAGAAGATGTGCTTGTTAAGGTTGATAAATTCATTTTTCCAGTAGATTTCATAGTGTTAGACATGAAAGAGGATGTTGATGTCCCACTTATCCTAGGGCGACCCTTCCTAGCTATAGGAAAGGCAATGGTTGATGTCCAACAAGGACAACTCAGCCTTAGGATTCAAGATGAGGAAGTAATTTTTAAAATGTCTGATGCTATGAAGCATGCATCTTCTAGTGATGATTCATGTTGTATGATAGATGTCATTGATTATGCGATTGGTGGATGTTTTCAGGTAAATGGTCAGCACCTCAAACCATATATAGTGGATGGAGCATTGCCTACCCAATCAACTATGTACCTAGATGTTCATTGATCCCACTGGAATGTCAAGCTTCAGATGAAAAACAAGCACGTATTGGGAGGCAACCCAATGCTAATGAGTAGTTTTTTTTTTTGTTTATTTGTGTTTCTGCTTTTTTTTTTCATATCATTTGTTTCTCATTCTTTGCTTCTAGTTTCTTTGTTCTTAGTAGCTAGAGGGTCCAAACGAAGGAGCCATTCCAGATTTCAAAATGCTCTTCAGGGAAGTTCTCTAAACCCCTTTAAATGCTGGAAGTCCCACTGTTCACATTGTTGAATTCATCTTTACACTCTCTCCATATGAATATTGAGGGCAATGTTCATGATAAGTGTGGGGGAGGCCATAGTTGTGCACCTTAATCACCCCAATACATAAATGCATTGATAGGCTACATAAACTAGGAAATTTCCTCAATATTATTGCTGTCTATAAGGTGAATTCCATGAGGGAATACAATGAAGTCGAAGGAAATCACTATAAGTGCTAGAATGTGTTCTTGTGAATTATCCAATTTTATCACAATACATGATGATGATGAGGAAGTTGAATAGGACTTTCATCATGACCAACACCAACTCTACTCATGTGTATAGTGTGCTTGGTTGAAATCTTAATGATCATTCGAGCTATTAATGCACATCTAAACTGTTAATGCATGAATTTCAACAATTTCAAAAGAAAAAAAAAAGAGAAAAGAGAAAAAGGAAGGACAAAGTCCGATTTACTCCGCTGACATGAACTGAATAGTAAAACTAGCGGTTCATGATATGAGTTCAGTCCCAACTCTGCTATTCCAAGTTGAATAGGAAAACTAGCAATTGGGAATATGAGTATTGTTATCTGCCTCTAGCCTGTGACCCGTGTGAGATGGAGCATAAAATGCACTCACACAAAAAAAAAAAAAGAAAAAAGAAAGAAAAGAATTCAGTGACAGCTGAGATTCAAAGGGACAAAAATATAGTTGGAAATTCAATTAGGTGCATTGATAGATTTGAGACCAAGCATGAGATGATGGTTAATTATGGCGGTCAAGGAACTGCTATACATATTGAACGGAATTGAGTGCTAGAGCATGAAGAAGCTCATGTTCTCCCTTCCTTTGTTCTAATGAATGTGGTAAGAGTGGCCAATTATGGGGATGAATTAGAATGTTTATGCAAGTTTCCCGACCACTTAATGCATTCTCATCCTAAAATTCATTCCGTAGATGGTAATAATCTAGGGAATGATCAGTTTATGGGTAAAAGCTTTGCTTGAGGACAAACAAAAACTTAAGTGTGGGGAAGTTTGATGTGTGCACATGCTATACATCATTTTTATTGCTGTATACATGGTTTTAATGATATTTTGCAAGGGTTTTTACCCTAATTGAGCAGAATTGCAGGAAACTAGGAGTTTGAGACAATCTAGATAAAAGAGAGCATACTTCAGCCCATCAAGAAGAAAACCCAACTAAAACCCCATGGGAAGCACTAAAGCCACCAAGGAGAGAGGCCCAACTACAGCCCAACTGAAACTTTATGGGAGAACAGCAATTTGGCCCACCAAGGAGGACAACCCAACAACAGTTCGGCCCATTAAGAATAGCAGCCCAACCGTAGCCCTAAGGGAGGCTCCAAAAAGGTGACTGACTTTAGAGAATGAAGAGTGGCTGAAAGGAAGAGTATAAAAATAAAAGAAAAAGAGGGAATTAGGGTTCGGACCCCTGAAGACAAAACCAAAGAAGAAGAAGAAGAACTGCTAGAGAAGAGAGAAGGTTGTTGAATGCGAATTGAAGAGGAGATCAAAGATTGATGCAACAATCTTAGGTTGTCTTCTTCTTTGATCTGCAATTTGGTAACATAAATTTGATTAGGGTTTCATGATTTTTCTTTATTGAATCTTTCTTTCTTTCTTTCTTTATTGCAAACTATGATGGACTTCAAATCTGATATGTAATTAATATTTTAGCAAATTTGATTGATTGTGATTTATTCTTGGGATTTCTTGACTAGGGTTTTCGATTAATAGAATAATCTTGGCCGAATTATTCTTGTTTCTTGGATTACTTGAATTGCTTGAGAAAGAGTTTAGGTAATCAGATCATCTAATCAAGAAAACAGATTGAATGCATCTTAGAGATAGTTTGCATGATTCGTTTGGCATTCATTCATACCTGAATTGATGACCTTTGAATTCTTTCTTCTTAATGCATCTATGGTGATTAAATTTCTGATAAAGATAGAGGAATTATTGCTCATAGATAGAGTGGGTTGTGGTCGAGAGAGGCTACTCATACAATTAGGGTTTCGCCAACCCAAGACTGAATTCACTTTGGTTGGGCTACTCAAAGATTTAAGTGCTAAACCGGTTCTGCTAGTTCTTGCATGCAGTAATTATTCTTATCACTAAAGGTGGTCTGATCCGAAACTGCTTAGGGTAGTTTGCTAATTAGGAGTTATTGTTTAATATTTCGGTTTATCAAATAACAAAAGGTTGATTCATTACTACTAGTTGTTGGATCAACCCCCATGGGAATCAGTACTACTAGAGGTGTACCCCCCAAACCAACGACGCATCAATGACACGTAGAATGGCCGAGGAAAGCAGCACCCAAAGGCCCCACTAAGCACGGAAAGCAACCACCAACATGAATCAACATCCAAAAATGGTACCAAGAGATCACAAGAAATGCGAGAGATGCCAACCGTGTTGCACCATTCCCACCCATGCGAGGTCCCCATGGGGGCCTCCCATGCTTGAAATAGGTATGACACGGAGGCACCATGGAGTGCCCTGGGCAGAATGCGGGGAGGCACCCAAAGCACAATTCCCAAACACCTTGCACGTCACCTAACCCAGCATCGCTAACCCACAAACGCGTGTTCACGAACACGCACAGGACGATACTGTTAAGGCTGCGGCAACGCACGCAGTGCTCAACACAGCAAGTGCGACCGCGCATGCTGCCGAGGTCACCGAACACAACACACATCG